>NC_133660.1:254660730-254880730 GCF_037893015.1 Macrotis lagotis | reverse complement strand
ATTTGCCCTCTCTCCCTTTCCTCCCTCCCTTTTTTCCTCCCCCAGGAAAGAAATGGGCTATTTTCCTAATGGACAAAGAAACTAGTTCAGGGAGAATGTCACTATACACAGCTGGAGAGGATGAGACCACATTATCTTTGGACTCCAATATGCTATTCTCAAAAATAGCCAGCCTGGGAATTGTCCCATTGGAAGGAAATTTGATTGTCCCAGAAATAATAGTAAATAGGGTACCATCTTCCAACTCTGCTTGGGCACCTGAGAAACAGGCAAAGATAGAAGGAAACCCCTGCTGACTGGCGGGAAGGAGGAGAACATGGTAGTTGTTAGAAATTAATCTTCCTAGGGTATTGCTGTGATTGCATCACCCCATTGCTCCAAAACCTTCAATAGCTATCCATTGACTTCTGATTAAAGCCCAAACTCATTAGCAGACATTCAAGGCCCTCTGCTGTTGAGCTCCAGCGCATCTGTTTGCTCACACTAACTGCATGCTTCAGCTAAACCAGGACTACACCATTCCATTTCTTCATTTTGTTCATTGCTTTGCCCTCGCTGGAACTATGTGACCAGTTCACCTTCCAACTTTAGCTTCCTACTCATGCTCCATGTACAGAACAGTGGTGCCCCTTCCATGAGGTCTGCCCTCTTCCACCCTCTCATCTGACATCATATTACCCATAGACTTGCCCTCTCTTCATCTGCAGCCTATTCCTGTATGCAAACAGTTTGAAAGGTGTATAAAACTGAATGGAGGAGGATTGGGGTTCCAGTGCTACCCCACATACCTAGCTAGATGACTGGTAAAAATTACTTAAAGAGCCCTGGGCCTCAGTTTGCTCATCCAGAAAATGAGGGAATTAAATGAGATTTCCAGCTCTAAATCTTGGGGTGATTCTATGATTCTTTGTTTCGCCTCCAGTCTAAGCTAAGGTCATCCTGCCTTTGGGTGACATTGGGATGCCAAATGGGACTCCTGGATTATTGATGAGCACCCAACATCCCAAACCCAATTGGGACGTCAATAACCAAAACCAACAGGGGAAATGGAAGAAATGTTCATAGCTGAGAACTCTGTTCCTCATCAAAAGAAAATGAGAGATTGGCCAGACCCTAACTTTTTCCCCCCTGATTTTTGAAAGGGACCCAAGAATCCTTGATTTCTGTTTAAGGCACTCACCAGAGGCTTAATTTCAGCTCTTAGTATATTTATTTAATGTTCTGAAGGAAGAAAAAAGTTCAAAGGATAGTATTTTCTTTCCTTGCCCATAGGACGTAGCTTGATTACATGCATATTCATGCCTCAGATTCCTACTGATCTCATTGGGGACCTGCATTTGGGAAAGGTACTAGCTTCCAGAAACTAGAAGAATCAGGAAGGAAGCATTTTTATCTTCATTCATAAGGGTTGGGGGGAGGAGTTCTCTTCCATCCCCCTCCTCTCCTCCCAGTATCATACCAGTAAGTGCTTTCAGTTACTCACTTCATGGGAGAATATTCTTCTTTTTGCCGACTCATACAGAATAAGGCAGGAAAAGGGACTTAGAGTTGCTGACCAGGACCTTATAACACCCCTCAAGGCTCAGCCCTGGGGCTACCTCCTATAAGAAGCCTTTCCTGATTCCCCTTGTTCTTAGCATACTCCAATCCCACAACTACTCTGGATTTTCTGATCTATCTGGATGTCTGGTGATGATGATGATGATATTTGTCCTTTGTTCTCAAAGTATTTTCTCATAGTAGAAGGTAAGCTCATTGAAGGAAGGGGCTTATCTGTTTTGTATAGCTATATTAAAAAAAAAGTCTTCCGTTCAGTAGAATGAGCGTTCCTTGAGGAAAGAGACTCTTTAGGTAATAAAAACAAAGCTATGGAGCTGGAAAAGATCTTAAGAGACCACCTACTCCAACACCCTCATTTTTTTATGAGGAAAATTGAGGCACAGGAGTGACTAGTCCAGGATAACATAGCTAGTAAGACTCTGACGTGGGATTTGAATGCGGGTTTCTCTGGTGCAAGTGTAGCATTTTATTTTGTTTTTTTGTATATACTTCTATTGTGTCCATTCCATTTTTACTGGAGTCAAGAAAGCCTGAGTTCAAATCTGGCCTCAGAGGCTTACCAGCAGTGTGACGCTAGGCAAGTCACTTAACTTCTGATTGCCTCAGTTTCCTCCTTTATAAAATGAGTTCAAGAAGGAAATGGCAAACCATTCCAGGATCTTTCCCAAATGGTGTTAAGAGTCAGACCCAGCTAAATGACTGAATAACAACGCAGCTATCAAAATAGGAAAAACAAAACAAAATCATAGACCCGAGATTAAGAGCTTCCTCTCTAGATTGTAACATACCTCTCTGGGTACTATTCCCTTTTTTGTGTTCTCTCTTCCTATTAGACCGTAAACTTCTTGGGGCCAAGGACTGCCTCAGTAATATCCCCAGTACTTTGCAGTGTTTAGTATTTAGCAAGTACCACAATAGCTGCTTTTTATAAAATAAAAGCTTTAATAAATGCTTTTTCTTTCATTCATTTAACAAATGCTTTTTCTTTCATACATTCATTCATTCATTCATTTATTCCTGACTACAAGCCCAACACTTTCCACAAATACTCCTTTGAGGTTAAATTACTTTCCTGTATGAGTTCTCTCTCATCACATTCAACTGAGATCAATGCATAGCATGGAAACAATATAAAGACTAACAGGATGCCTTCTGTGGTAGGGGAAGGAAGCAAAAAATAGGGGGGGAAATGGTAAAACTCAAAATAAATAAAATCTTTCTGAAAAAATACTTTCCATATATATATTATACACATCTATATGTGGAGAGGTACAGACTCTAGATTGCCTAAAATTTTGCCTAACTCTTAATCCAGAGGAGTTGTTTTTTAAATCAGATAATATAGTTTGCCTCTAAATGGGGTAAGAAAGGAAGAGAGAACACTCTCTAGCTGCCGTGTGAGCATCCTTTGCCTGTTCTGTTAAATTCTGTAATAAATCCTCTCAGCGAATAGATAGAGCAACATTCATTTGGGGCCTCTTTGGGAGCTGTATCTTCTAGAGGGAAATGGGGAACTTTGAACCTTGGTATCCTTGGCTACTTTCTTGTATCAGGAAATGCTACCTCCTTTTAAGGAATCAGCAGAGGTTTGCTTGTCAGATTAGATTCCACACAAGCCCCAAATCTGTACTCCCCAAAGTAATAACTCCTTAGGCACATGGTCTATTAATCACCCAGAGCTGAATGATAAAGTAATAGGACTTTGAGCAGTTGGAATCTCCATTATTCATCATAAAAAATGTTTCCTGCCCTGGAAGACCAGCCTCACTCTCTTTCTCAGAGGCTGCCTACATGTGTAACCTGCACACCAGGAGGCAGTGGGGTCTCAGCAGCTACAGCCATTCATCATGGAGGAACTCCAGACTTGTCATAGTCAATCTGGGGCATTCACATGTGGGGACAAAGAAATGAAGCTAAAAGCAAATGAAAAAAAAACATGATAAAGTTTCAGGAGGCAGCCAAAGGTCAGGGACTCCTTGAGTGGTAACTCCCTCCACCACGATGGCTAGCAACAGATTAATGTCTTAATAAATAATTCTACTAAGAGAGTTGCCAGAAGCACAAGAGGTCAAGTAGATTGACTGGGGTCATGCAGCTCATCGGCAGGGCTGGAACCAAGATTGCCAAATTTGAACCAAGAATTCTACCCACTTGGAACTTATTTGCTGTGGGGCCTCAGAATTGGAAGACAGTATGGAATAGTAGAGGCTACATTCAAAATCTGCAAGAACTGGGCTCAAGTCTTTCCCTCTTGCTACTCAGAGCTTCAAGTTTCACTTAACCACACAGCGGTCCAGACAATCCTCCAAGATCCTTCAAATTGTAAACACCCCCCTTCCCTGGGAGCACTCCCTTCCCTGAGAAATGGTTGCATTCATTCTTGTGCTTTTGACCTCACTGACTGGATTGGTGTGAGGAATGCATTTTGTGAGACGGAATGATGCAGTGGGAAAGACATAAGCTCCAGAATCACGGGACCCAACTCCCTCACCTGCTATTTTCTGTCTTGGGCAAGGACTTTACTCACCTGAGTCCCTGTTCTCTCATTTATAAAATAAGAGAGTTGGATTAGATTAACCCCAAAGTCCTCTCCAGGTCCAGAATTGGAACCCTACTCTAGATGCTGGAAGTGGCATCTTATAGCCAGATTTTGATCCTCAATTCAATAGATTCGAAATAGAAATATTCTGCCAAAGCAGATTTCCAAATTACACATTTTGGAGTACTGTGGTTTATTTATTGAGTTGTTTAGTCACATCCATTTCTTTGTGACCCCATTTGGGGTTTCTTGGTAGAGATATCAAGTGGTTTGCCATTTTCTTCTCCAGCTCATTTTACAGATGAGACAAGGTTAAATGACTTGTCCAGGGTCACACAGCTAGTGTCTGAGGCCAAATTTGAAGATGAATCTTCCTGATTCTAAGCATTGGCTCTATTCACTGAGCACATCAACACCAACACCAACTACTCCAACTACTACTACTACTCCTACTCCTACTACTACTACTACTACTACTACTACTACTTCTCTTCCACCTCCTCCTCCTTCTTCTATCTTCTTCTCCTTCTTTCTTCTCATTATTAAAACATTGAGTGGGGGATAGAGAAATGGAGTTAGAGCCCAAGGAACAGTCTTGGCTTTATACAGATTGCTTGAGATACCCCAAGTCGCTTAACTTCTAAGTGCCTCAAGCCACTTTAAAGCTACAAGGTGTAACATCTCACAGGATTTCCTGGCACCAGAAAAATTTCATATTTAAATTGAAGAACATATGCATATAGTATTGAAATAATCCTAGGGCTGCAAGGGATTTGGGTGATTATTTGATCCATTCCCTTTATTAAAAGATGGAGAGAGAACCTAGGCATAGAACCTGGGTTCCAATCCTGGCTCTTCTTACTGACTAGGTTACCTTGGGTAAGTCACTTCCTTTATGTAGAACTCTGTTTTCTCTTCAGTAAAATAAGGGGAGGGGGGATGTCTTACTAGATTATCCTAAAGGTTCCTTCCAAAGTTAGATCTATGCCATAGTGCCTTCCAAAACCAAATTTATGACCTTGTGATCTCTAATGAAGATGGTTCTATTTCTTAGATTACATTTTAGGTCTCTTTTATCATAAGAGCTCTTCCTCCAGGTGTTTATAATTATCAACTTGTCCAGAATTGATCTCATCTTGCCTGTAAACTTCTTTCTTGAATCCCAATTCTTCTATCAAATATTTCACTTATCCCACCCATACACCTGCCCTCCTCTGCTTGTAAATTTATGATTATTTCTTAATCATATTTACAATCAGTCTACAAGTCTTGTCCATTTCTCCCTGCATTGTACCTTGTTTTCTTCTCCTTTCATTCCATGGACATCATAGTATGGATTTTCATTAAGACTCACCTGGATTATTAGAATAATTTTGTCACAGGTAGTCTCACCTATAATCTCTCTCCTTCTAATTTATCCTTATCTCTGACAAAGTGCTCTTTTATATATATGTATGTAAAATTACCCAAATGTCAGATAATTTTTTATTGAAAGACAGTATGGAATAGTAGAGGCTATATTCAAAATCTGCAAGATCTGGGCTCAAGTCTTTCCCTCTTGATACTTAGAGCTTCAAGTTTCACTTAACCACACAGTGATCCAGACAATCCTCCAAGATCCTTCAAATTGTAGAGTAATTGCTGATTAACATCAGGAGGGAGTTCCTCACTGCACATTCTCCATACCAATGAAATTACAGGCCTGGTCCCAAATTATTCTCATGCATAAATTTAATTACTTCACACATCTGAGGAGCCATCTCCCTTGGACTTCCAGGAAAATTTCAAACACCCTTGGGGGTACTTTAGGATCTCTGTGGTCTAGGGTCCAGGAACTCCTTGAGAGCATGGACTATCTTTTACTTTTCTTTCTATCTCGAGCACTTAATACATAAGAGGATGCTCAGTAAATGTTTATTGACTGATTCACTATGACTCACTTTTATGAACCCTTCTCTTCAGCCAAATTGGATGAACTTCTGCTCCCTGAACAAGTATTAAATTCTCCCACCTCTTTGTTCTTGCATGAGCTGATTCCTGTGCCTGGAGTTCCCTTCTTCCCTATCTTGGTGAAGTCTTATTTTATGAATAAAAGAAAAAATAAAACATTTATGACATGCCGCCTATAATGTTCATGCAAATACAGAAGTGAGACATCCCCTTCCCTGGGAGCACTCCCATCCTAATGGGGGGAAGAAGGAATAAATCAATTCCTTTATCTCCCAACTATTAGTGCATGTCTCCAGAATTACCTTAGATTTAGCATTGTTGCATGGATGTGTGTAGAGATGTGTGTTTATGCATGTGTGTTATGTGTGCATTTATGAATGTCTTTGTGTGCACAAGCACAAATAACTGTATATATATAAACACTATAGTTATATAGCATACATACACATGTATATACTTCTAGGTATATTTATACATTGTCTACATGTGGATATTTGCCCATGTCTATGCATGTTTTATCTTTACATGCATGTTTGTATCTGTATACACACCTTTGTATTTACACATACATGATCCTAGTTTATATGTTGGTCTTAGATGTCATAGGTCTTGGAAGGTTATCAAGATCAATCAACCATCAGGTCTGTTCCAGTAGATTTGATACTGTTCCCAGACCAAGAGGTAGAACGTGGGGTGAAGAGAGGGTTGGCTAGATACAGGGGGTTACATGAACCTGCAGTCATTCAACAGTTTGGACAGCTTAACTCTGGGGCTGAATTAGAATGACTCTTCCAAGTTGGGTCAGTATGGTATCTGGACCATGGTTCCAAGAGGGGTCTTCAAGATGAGACAAAGGGGAACTGCGGCAAGAGAGAGAACCAGATGTTTGAGTAGATAATTGATTGACATTTGTCCTTTGTTCTTGAAGGGAGGTGATGCCATGATATGCACATGAGTTGGATTTAAATGGGGGAGGGGGTGCTGTGCTAAGTCATTAGCCTCACTTTTTCCTTCAGAATCATCTGAGTCCTGTGACCAGATTTGGATTAGAAGGGATGCAGTGGGAGACCTTGACCTTTTATAGTTAGGTCTTTCCCAAGTATCTTAGTAGGCACAGTTTCCCTGGTGGGCTATTCAATTTGAACCCAGGTCTTCCTGTCCACTAATCATCTCTTCATAAAGTTGAATGACTTGAATGCCACTGGATATACATACCAGCCAATCCAAGGGAAAGAAGACCCCATAAAGCCCCCTATGCATGAAAACACTCTTTTCTCTCTGGCCCATGGCTATTCTGCATGCTTCCTGCCTCCCAACACTTATGTGTCTCCCCTTCCTCACCGTGGCCTCCCATTTATCAACAATCAATATTCAGAGACTCTTGGCTCTTGTCAGTCTAATTTCTAGTTGCTGTTGCTTCTTGACATGCGACACTTCATCAAGCGCTCCCTGCTTGGCTCCTATTACCACTGATCTCAGCATTACTAATAAACAGCAACACCAAGGCCATATTTCCCGGGTCCTGTCAGATTGCTTCTTTCCTGGGTGAAATAAAAGTCCTATTAACATGCTCCTCCTCATTGGCTCTGACAGCTTGATTAATTAGGCCCCCTCTTTCGATGACCTCTGCACTGACACGACAAGGAGGTGAATATAAAATGAATAGTTTGCCCACATAATAGGCTACTGAGGGTTTGGGGATTTTTATCCAATCAGACGATCAGAAGTCAGGGACTTGGCTTCAGTGCAGTGGAGTGTGGCAGCTTGGAAGGATGGGCCGATGAGCCGGTGAGGTCCGCCATGGTGAAGTTAAAGATTTAAGAGGAGGCTTACTGGCAAATAACAGCTTCTTTTCTTGGATGGGCCTCTATATCATCCAACCATGAAACTTCATTTTCAAGATTTCTTTACAATGGCTTGAAAATCATGGAATAGTAGGAACCGAGCTGGAAGGGACGTTGGAATGAAACCCTTCTCATTTTATACTTGGGAAAACTGAGGTCCTTAAAAAGATGAAGTGTACTATATAATTACAGTGTGTGTGTTTACACACTATATACAGTATCTATCTGTGGATGCATACATAGACATACATGCAAATATAACATGTGTATGAACACATACATATAACATAGCTAGACCTAAGGTAGCTTTTCAGACTGCTAGCAGTTGGTCATGCAGATTTGAATCCAGGCCTCCTGACCACAGTTACGGTGCTCTTTTCCTTGTATTATCCATACTGACTATTCTGCCCCTCCTAAAGCACAAATCCAAAACCATTACCATATAGACTCATAAGTTAAATATCTATCCACATTTCCATTATAAGGCCCGGCTTTCACACATTTCTATAACGTGGTCATAAAAAGTCACTCAAGATGGAAACTTACCCTGGAAGGGCTCGTCGGGCCTTGGTAAACAAATCTGCTTGCGTGTTTTAGATTGTAGGAGGGTGGAATCCAAACGGGTGATTATCGGTTTTCTCTGTTTTTATGCCCCCTTGTCTTTGGAGGCAGAATGGCTTGGGAAGCCATTAGCCAGATTGAAGTATACAAGGGGCTCTCTAATTGCTTCAGTGAGCAGGATCTGTATATATTTTAAACCTTGCCTGCGAGCAAGAATGGAGTGAGTTGGCAGAGCCCCCAGAAAGTCTGCAGCGAGTGTGCAAATATGACTAAAGGTGCCAGGAGACTGATAGCTGTTTGTTTCTTGTGCTTACCTAGAGTGTTGTGAGTGTGTGTGTGTGTGTATGTGAGAGAGACAGAGACAGAGATAGAGACAAGGAGAGAGGAGAGAGAAATCTGGACAGAGACAGAGATATGAGAGGGGAGAGAGAGAGATTCATATGGAAGGATATAAAGAAGCCTTGTAGTAACTCTTAGATTTGCTTCCACCAAGAATTAGCTGTGGGATCTTGACCACTTGTTTCACTGCTCAATTGACTCACCTTTAAAATACAGGGGTTGACAAAGATGACCTCTCAAGTCCCCTCCAGCTCTAAAATGCAAATATGTGTTCATATATCTGCCCCCCAGATTAAGGTGTTAAACTACTGATTCCAAAGCTCTCTAACTTTTACTAGGCTAGACCCGAGGAAGGTCAAGGCAAGATGTCCTGTCATCCAATGGCAGCCATGTACTGAGAGTCTGCATGGTGAGTGGTTGGAAGAACCTCTGACATGTGAAAGCTAGAAGTGACCTGAGAGCTGCTCTATTCTAATTTCCTCATTCAAAAATATGGAGAACAAGTTTTCAAAGGGCTGTGATTTGCCCAAGGTCACACAGTTAGTGGTTAGCCTTGCAGTTGAATCCTAAATATCTTTAAATGCAGCCCTTGCCACTGTCCCAACTTGACTCTACTCACTTGTTCTGAGAATTTCTCTTAGTGGAGTGTTTACAAGCAATGGCCTAGAAACTGGATGCTGTAGAATTATAATGACAGATTTTAACCCTGCAGAAGAGCTAAGAAAATGTACATCCTTTCCATTATGGCAAGAGTGAAGAATATGTTTTTTTCAATCTTGGTTACAAGGGATGATTTGAACATGGATGCAATATTTTTTAAAAAGAGGAAGCAATTATACAAAAATGTATATAAATGTGTATAGGTGTGTACACAAATGCACACATACACATATATAGTTAAATTAGTGATTGCTTGGCAATCATAGGCATGTTATTTTAAATTATTTTTATTTAATTATTTATTATTTTTAATTATTACAGGAAATGCAACCATTAACTTGAGAACTATCTAGAATTATCAATATAAAGGTTCTTTTAGAATAACTTTTTCAGCATTTCTAAAAACCATGATTTCATTCATGCAGATCATTGTCCTGCTATTTTTTTTTTAGGTTTGTTTTCAAGGCAGTGGGGTTAAGTGGCTTGCCCAAGGCCATACATCTAGGTTGTCATTAAGTGTCTGAGGTTGGATTTGAACTCATGTCCTCCTGACTCCAGGGCCAGTGCTCTGTCTACTGCACCATCTAGCCACCCTGTCGTGCTGTTTCTATTCATATAGGTCTTTCCCTCTTGTCGTTTCCAAAGCATCCTTCAGTTCACTTTTTCTTTTTACTTTTTTTTGCAAGGCAATGGGGTTAAGTAGCTTGCCCAAGGCCACACAGCTAGGTAATTATTAAGTGTCTGAGGCCAGTTTTGAACTCAGGTACTCCTGATTCCAGGGCTGGTGCTCTATCCACTGTGCCACCTAGCCACCCCCCCTTCAGTTCACTTTTCTGGTGATTGAGGCCTGTTAAAAAATTATATTCTCACTAATTTTTCCCCTATTCAAAGCAACCAATGATTCCCTCAAATTATGGGGAATCTGTACCATTTGAAGGGATGGGAGAGAGCATGGTAGCCACTACAAACCATAGAGGAAAACTAACCAGGTTAGGAAGACCCACATTCAAATCCTATCTCTGACGTATGGCAACTACTCAACTTGCATCAGCAGAAAAATGAGGGTGTTGGGCTCGATAGACTCTGATGGTCTTTTCCAGCTTCAAATCCCTGATCCTATGAGATGGTGCCTTTAATCATGGAATGCACATTGCATACATCTTTGGAAGTTAGAGAAATAAATGGCTAGGACAGAATAACTATAATCCTTACACATTCCTGAATAAGCAAAATATCTTATACCAAAATAATTAAAGCAAAGGGTGAAAAGGAAGAAAATGAAAGAAACTAGGACCAAAAGCATAAGACCAGAGGAAAAGTAGAATTAAGAAAGTTTCCTTTCTTTTCAGGCTGTTTTTAGGACCCTGCTTTCCCCCTCATCTTACCCTTGAGGGAAATTATTTTGAAAAATATATATTCATATATGCATATATAAACACAGATATGTATTCATACACATTCATATAGTTATGCACATATCCACCCATTAGTTTGTCATATATGTGTCTAATATATCATGTATGTATGAATGTATATGTGCACACCCACATATTTGTGTATGTGCGCATGCACAGAAGCTATAAGTGATGTGTATAAATACACATATGCATGTGTATACATATAGACATGTATTTAAAATATAGATATAGGGAATTATTTTGAAATATATGTATGTGTTTATATTTCAAAATAATTCCCCATATATACATACATATGTGTGTATGCATATATATAGATATATTTTTTAAAATAAAATAAAACTAGGTTGAGCCATTATGGAGTTGTTAGGTCAACCTAGAAAATAATGAAATTCTTTGAAAAAAATTAGATGCCTTCTTTTTTTTTTTTTTCTTTTTAGTTCAAAATAACCCAGAATCTACTTTCTGATTTCCACCTTGTTGTGGACATTGTCCTCTGAGAGGAGAACTTCTTTGACGTATTTGAAGCCATTTGTGAGACAAACAAAACAATTCTGAGCAATTGAAAATGACACCGCCAAGCTCCCCGTTACTTCATTTTCATTACTGGTTTTCAGTGAGCAGAGAATGCAGATCACAGGCCAACTGTGGCCTCTCCAGAGAGCTGGGCTCATTATGCGGGCAGTCTAGTCCACCTTTCTCATTTTTAAGGGCAAACTTCAGCTCATCCCGGATTTCTAGGAAGACTGCCCAATCTGGTTTAACCTTTCTGAGGGATAGCCATTTATTTGGGTTTTAAACGAGTTTCAATAAGCTTTAATTAATCAAATTTCTTTCTAAAGAAATCATTCGGCTCCAGATCTCAGGAGTCAGAAATAGCAATGGGAGTTTTAAAAAAAAAAAGATTTATTCCTTAGCCTGGGAGCTAGCTCATTTCCAGAAATATCAGGTCTTCTTCAGTGTTCTTTCATTCATTTAACACATGCTTATTGAGAACTTATTGGAGGAGGGGGTGTGGTAGGATCCAAGCTTGTCATTTAGCAAAGGAGGAAACTGAGAACCAACAATTTTATAGGACTGGGTCCTGGGCACACAAGCTGTAAAGCATCAAAGATGGAATTTAAACTAAGGTCCTATGATATTAAACCAATTCTTTTTCTACTGTACCAGTGATGGATAACAGTATCCTAAGAAGGTAGCCAAGATTATATAGATACATAGGCACACACAGCTATACATAAAGAAATATATATAAAATATATGTATATTTGTATAAATCCAGGCATATATTTAATATTTTTATATTACGTTGATGTTTTTTGCATATATATTTATATATATTTATTTGTATATTGCTTGCATGCATGAATTTTTATTGTGATTCAGTTGTTTTCAGTTGTGTCTGACTCTTTAAGATGACCCTATTTGGGGTTTTCTTGGCAAAGGCACTGCAATGGTTTGCCACTTCCTTCTCTAGTTCATTTTATAAATGAGGAAACTGAGGCAAACAGGATGAAAAGTCTTGCCCAAGGTCACATAGCTAATAAGGATCTGAAGTCGGATTTTCACTCAGTAAGATGAATTCTCCTGACCAGACCCAGTAATCTATCCACTGTTCCTCTGTATGTGTATATAATCACTGTGTGTTTGTGTATAAATACATATATGTGTGAACAGATACATACTTGTCATACTTGTAGAGATATTTATAAATGCCCAGTGATCTTGTTTTTCAAGTAGGAGAAAACTCAGTCAAACTCTTTTATTAAAATCTCTAGTTAGAGGAATATTTGTAGACATTTCTGTGGAGGGAAGACCCTCTATCATCCTTATTTTGGGGAAGCTTTCAAAATCTCATTTTCCCCACTGCTAGGTGATGAAAGTGATTTTGAACATCTTATTCAATTTTAATATTAACAATCATTGGCATTTTATAGAGTTTTAAGCCTGGCAATTTTATCAATGTTATTGCATCACAACTCTAGGAGTTGGGTATTATTTTCCCATTTTTATGTGTGGGAAATTGAGGCAGGCAAGTTAAATGACTTCAATAGGGTCACACAGATAGCAGGTATCCATGGCTGTGTTTTAACGTGGGTATTCTTGATACCAAGACCAATATTTTATCCACTAAGCCACCTATAAGTCAATATGTTTACATAATTTTCCTACACAGAAAATTAATTTAGCTCTGCAGGTCATGTGTGTGCATGTGTGTGTGAATGTGTTTGTGTTTGTGTGTGTGTGTGTGTGTGTGTATGTTGCAGGGGATTGGAGGGAGAGTTATGGTGTCGGTTTGTACAACCAACGATTCTGTTTGGATAAGACAAATATTGATGTTTTATCTAGAGCCTTACTCAACATTTGGCTCCTGTGCTGAACCCCAAACAATTCAACTTGGAGTCTTAGTAGTGATAAATATTGAACAAGAGTCTCTCATTGGAGACGAGATGGTATATTTTATAGCTAATGCTTTTTCCTAGGAGAAAGATGTTCCGCCAAAGACAAAACTGCTCTAATCTAATCCAACAAGCATTTATTAGCACCACTTTCAAGGATCTTGCATTCAAATGGGGGAAACAAGATCTATAGGTAAATGCAAAAACATACAAAGTGACTCAGACAATGAGGAGGTAGAAGTGAGACGTCATCAGTGACTGGGGCAACTAGAAAGTAGAAGAAAATGTTTGAGCGGAGTCTTGAAAAAAAAAATCAGTGATTCCAAGAGACTGAATTAAGGATGGATGCATTCCAGGAAAAGACAACGGCCATAATACAAGCGTGGAGATGGGAGGGGAAGTACAACAAGGAGGTGCCACAGAGCACAGAGCACTGGATCTGGAGGCAGGGAGATCTGAGTTCAAATGTGACTTCAGACACTAATGTCTCTTCTGGCTACCTCAGTTTCCTTATCTGTAAAATGGGGATAATAATGGTATCGAATGAGTTGTTGTGAGACTCAAATGAAATATTAGGAAAGTCCAAAGACCAGTAGTTAGCATCTAATTATTGCTATGTAAACTTCAGATAAATTTATTATTGTTATCATTCTGATACAATAGAGTAGAGCAGCTCAGTGGTGCAGAGTACTGGGTCTGGAGTCAGGAAGACTTTGTCACTTGCTAGCTGTGTGCCCCTGGGCCACCCTGTTTGCCTCAGTTTCCCCCTCTGTAAAATGAGCTGGAGGAAAAAATGATAAACCATTCCAGTGTATCTGCCAAGAAAATCCGGTGTCCCAAAGAATAGGATACCAGTGAAAAACAACTGATCAACAAAAAGTAATAGTGTGGCAGCAGCAATTGCTATGTATCAAGACACTTTGCTAAATCATTGAGATTTTTAAAAAAAAAGATAAAAGAGAATCTCTGTCCTCAAGGAATTCACAAACTGGCTATATACAGAACAAATTGGAAATAATCAACAGAGAGAAGGTATTGCAACTGGGAAGGCATTCCTATAGGAGCAGAATGACCGAACCTGGGTTCAGATCTTAGGCAAATTGCTTAACTTTTCTAGACCTTGGTTTCTTCATCTGTAAAAAGAGGGAGATAGACCTCCAAGATCCCTTTGAAATAGTAGTCTGTGATACTGTGATTCTTGGAGAATAATTAAGTCATTTCTTCAAACTACTCAACCTGCATATTTTACATTCTTTCCAGGAAATAACTGGTTATCTATCAGTGGCTCTTACTAAATGTTATGTAAAAATGTAAATCCATAACTGACTTCATTTGTGACCTTCACTGCAAAACTGACAAATTCCTCTGTATTGTGGTCAACACAGAATTCAAAGAGACTGAGAAGATTAGTAAAGGAATAAACTACTTTTTTTTTAATCTGTTAGAGAGCTTCTGTTTCTAGTAGGAATTTCTGGGAACCATTTGATTAGCAAATGGTTCAGCATTAATTAAAAGAGCATTGCCAATTTCCTTGGTTTTATTTTATTTTTCTTAAATACACTTACACACACACACACACACACACACACACACACACACAAACACAGAAAGAGAGAGAGAGAGAAACAAAAGTATCCTTCAAGTGCCTGACATTCCAATAACACATTCCTTTTTAGAAATGAGATTAATAATTTCTGAGACTGTAGGTTTCAGCTTCCTTTACATCATCGGAATATGTCTGCTCACTAGCTCTAATGTTACAGAGTCATATGCTTTCCTCTTATAGAATACAAGAGAGAACCTATGTAGATATGATACTTCAGCCCCAAGCCTCATATGTGGGGGGGGGATTAGATTTTATTCATAAAATATTAAGAAATTCAAATAAAATTTTCCATTTGGATCTATTGTCCTATGTGATACAGGACAGAGTATGTGTGGCTACTGTGTGCTGAAATTGTTATCATAGGATGAATCAAGGGTTTACTTTGTGCCAGATTCTGGGAATAGGTACTGATCATTCAATTTCTAGGAAACTTCCAGTTTCCAGAAACTTCCTTCTACCAAAGCAGGTCAGAATTATGTCTATTAACTTTTATTTTTCATTTTATATTTCTTTTTTTTTAGAAGATGAGTAAAGATGGGGGGGATTAATTATTAAAAAAAAAACAAAGTCTTAAAGAATTTTCTAGAGCATTGAAGTAACTGCCCAGGGTTTTCACTATCTGACTGCCAACCTAGTTCATAGGGCATAACCTTCTAGAACTCAGGTTCACTTCTAGTCGTGATGAGATAATCAGGGCAGGAGTGACTCAATTTAATACATTTTTAAAGAAACAAGTAATGGTTTCTCAACTCCTCTCTACTCTCACTTCATCTATAGACTTGGGCCTCTCACTTTGAGAACCTTGGGAATTTCTTATACCCTTCTCTGCTGCATAAGGATTGGGATTTCTAGGCCAATAACATCAAAAGAAACTTCCCCCTGTAACTCTTGCTAAATGGAAATAACCAAAACACTCCTAAGTTTATGCTGTGCGTGTTGTAACTGCAGTCATAATCATGGAAGCATTATGATGTGACCTTGGGTGTACAAATAGCAAAAGTCTGATGCAGATTATTTCTTAATAAAAAATAACCTCATGTACACTCATTTATGTTTTTCCTCTTAAGTGGAGTAAAATTAGCCCTAGAGTCAAGTTTGAAATTATTTTCATAATTTTGGGTAATTAAGACACTTCCCAGATCTCATTAGCAGAGACCTAAAATAGAATAATCGCAATATAATTAGTGATTGGCAAATCTTTAGAGGGTTAGAGGTTTCATCCTTTTCAGAATATGGGAGCCGTTGCTCTACCCCAGGGGTTCCTGAACCCTTGAATTTTCTCAAGGCTCCTCAATATTCCCTTTCTGCTCACCTTGGCCTTGACCTTCTCATTCCATTGACCCTGGTTGCCTCAAAACTCTTCTTGCTCCCCTGGCAGTATGACAGTTGTGTTTATTAAGTATATTCTCTGGAACCAGTATAGGAATGGGTGTCTTGGTAGGGGTAAGTCTAGGGTCTCTGTCCTAATGGAACTCTCTCTCAGATAATATGTGTCTTTACTGAAGCCACAGAGTTACTAACTAGCAAGGCCTTGACTTAAAACCAGAGAAGAAAGACATTTACATATGAAACAATTATGAAAAAATATCGATTAAACAAACTGAAGGGGAATTCTATAGTTGTTGGGGGGCCCTGAGAGTTTAAATGAGCTTCTTTGGATCAGATCCATTCTGTTTGTATCTTGTATCATACATACCTACTTACATACATATATTTCTTTCTCATTAGAGCGTAATCTTCTGGAGGCCAGGAACTCCTCATTCTTTATTTTCCCAGCACTTAGCATAGTGCTTAGGACATAGCAAGCGTTTAATAATGTATACTGTCTGACTGCCCTAATTAGGTCTTTTAAGAAGAGGTATCCACCTGTGTTAAAGTCAGGAAGACCTGGGTTCATATCCTACCTCAGATACTAGTGAATGATACTGGGCATGTGATTAACCTCTTTGGATCTCAACTTCCTTATTTGGAAAATGAGGATATTAGACTCAATAATCAAATAATGCTCCTAATATCTGTTATTTCACAGATATCTTTTGTGATCCTAGTTTAGCCTGTATTAATAATTAATGATATTCAACCTGTCTGCGACTCACAGAATCTACAAATTGATGACTCTCAGAGACTATCCTGTGCAATGCATACCTGACCAAGAAACCTTTATGACATACTCCTCTACTCATCCCTGAGCCTCTCCTTGATGACATAAAGTGAGGAGGAACCTAAACTTCCTGAAGCCGTCAGCCTCAGTTTCCATCTTTGTAACATGAGTGATTTGGACCAGATGACCGCTAAGCTCTTATGGCTTTAAATCTCATGGTCCCATTATCAAAACAACATTCTATTTATAGACTGCTCTAACAGTTGGAACTTTTTTCCTTGACATCAAATTCAAATTTAACTTTTGACAACCTTAACTCATGGGTCCCAGTTTTTCCTTTTGGAGTCAAGTATTCTCAATCAAATTCCTTATCCATCGAGGCTTTTCAATCCCCAATGGCAACTATCTGTTAAATCTTCTTGGTTTTTTCATCTCTGATGCCAGGATCAATCAAATGATATCTAAGACTTTTTCTGAGTTAAGTATTCTATAATTCGAGGAATAACTACCCCCATTTCACTGATGACAAACAGTTCATTGAGCTATATTGGGTGTCAGTCATTTCATGGCCAAAGTAGAACTCTGGTCTTTTTTTCTCTTGACTTCTTAATCCTAGGTTTTTTATATTGAACTTGGTTTCCCAGGGTCCTCATCATCTTGTTTGGTGTCTCCCCATAGCAAAGTTGGCAGATAATAATATAGTTATATAATTAATATAGTTATATAAATTGAATATAAACATGAACTTTGTCAACTTGGAGTCTCCTATGTCTTCCATGGAAAAGAAGGATTTCTTTGTGACTCAAATGCTTTCCTAAAGTAATCTTTTGTCAGAAGTGGTTTATCCACTTTTACTGTATAAGAGGCAAGATTTTCACTTCTGAATCCTGGGAGAACCTGAGAGAAAGTGTCAATTATCACTAAGCATTCAATATCAAACATTCTGCTAAATTCTGGGGATCCTGGTCCAAAGGCCAGAGATGAAGGCAGAAATGACTTCTGTGGTTATCCAATCTAATTTATTCATTTTATAATTTAAAAACTGGTAGCCTGAGGGATTTAAGTGACCTGCCCAAAGTTACACAGATGCAAAGAAATGAGATCTGAACCCAGTATAGGACAGTGTAGAAACAGAATTTGAATCCAGGTGTAGTATTTTCAAAGCCTATATCTTTTTCTAATGTAACATTCATGGTACTTTAACATCTGCAAATTTAAAGAGAATTCTTGGTAAGAAAATTCCCTTCAGGTAGCTAGGTAGCACAGTGGATAGAGCCACCAGCCGTAGAGACAGGAGAACCTGAGTTCAAATTCGGCCTTAGACACTTAATAATTGCCTGGCTGTGAGACCTTGGGCAAGTCACTTAATCCCATTTCCTTAAATAAATAAAAATTAAAAAAAAGAAAACTCCCTTCACTACTATAGTAGGTTGGAAAGAGTATTAATTATGGGCTCAGTAGACCTAGGTTCAAATTACTCGACAATCACTACTTAGACAACTTTATGCCTCAGTTTCCTCATTTATGCATTGAGAGAATTGATAAAAATGACCCCATGGTCCATTCTATCTCAATGTGAGTGACTCCCATGATTCTAAGGCAGATTAAGAGCCAATCTGCAATTTACCAACTGAAAGAGTTAAGTGGTTGGTACTTAAGTGATTAATCCAGGGTTACCCAGAAAGGTGGGATTTGTACCCAGAGCTTCCTAACTCCAAGTCCTGGTTACAGCATATGTAGCCCTCATCATATATTATGCCAGAAGATTTTCAAAACACCCTTCAACATAAGTGGTTCACTTGTCATGATCATCATTCCATAGATGAGGGAGCTGAAGCTCAAAAAGGAAGTTAATGGAGAAGCAATATCAGTCCTAGGTCTTCTGGCCTTCTGCTGTAACATGGTACTTCAGTAATGCATACATATACATATATATGCACCTATGTGCCAGGAAAAGCAAACCACTGCAATTACCTTAACCACCATTTTTTCCTAATGGAGACAACTGAAGACCTTGAACCCAGCAGTTGGAGATGAGCAATACTTTCAGCCCACTGACCTCCCATATTATCTTGGGTAGCATTTTACGTGGAAAGGCAGCCTGGGAACTGCTTCTTCAGTTGTTATAGCCTTAGTTACTCAAGATTCAGAAAAGAAAGACGTTACCCTCAAAGTCTTTGTCAGTGTCAATGGTCCAACAACAGAAACTAATGTGATGATCAGTGGAGATGACCTTAAAGAAGAGGCATGATCATCCGTTGCATCCTAAGGACCATGAGACCTTTCCATCTGACTTGTGGTGGTCTCCTCCAATATAATATAAACTCTTTTGGAGCAGGGACTGTGTTTTTCCAATTGTATCTCCAGGACTTTGAGCAAAGCATTAGGAAATTTTTTTTATTATTTCATTTATATATGCATTAGTATACATACATAGTCAATCTCTACCTTGAGCTTCAGACTCACATTCTTGATTGCCTACTATACATTACAAACAATATCTGAAAGATATCTTCATCTCAACATATCTAAAACTGAACTTATTAACTTCCCTCTACACCCTCCTTTTTTCCCTTGATTTCTGTCCAATAAATGGACAGCCTTGTTCTGGAGACATTTCCTCCCTTCACTCTACACATCCTGTCAGTTGCCACTCTTGCCATCTCTACCCTGATAACATGTTCTCACATCACATCCCTTTATATAATTAATGTCTTATTATAGGCCTTTGTTGCCTTTCTTTTAGATGACCACAATAGTCTCCTCATCGTGCCTGCCTCAAGTCTTTTTCTGTTCCAGTCCATCTACACACTACTGTCAAAGCAGTTTTGCTTAAGTGTGTATCTGGTCATGGGTTACCTTATTCATTGTATTCAAAATGTTTCCTATTTCCTCTAGATTAAAATATAAACTCTTCTGTATAGCTTTGAAGGCCCTTGACAAACTGGCCCCAATCTATCTTTCTAACCTTAATAAACATTACCTCTCTTCTTGTTCTCTGTGGTCCAGCCAAATTGGCTTTTTCTTTGTTCTTGACTCACACGTGCCATTTTGCATTAGACATCTCACCTGCCTAAAATGCACTCACTCTTTACTATGCATTATGAAATTATGAAATAATTATTAAATTAATTATGAAATATTATTTCATCTTCTACATGAAGCCGTTCTTGATTCCTCCTTCCTCAGCTGTCTTGTATTTGTTTGTATTTTCTCAAACTGTCTGCATATAATTGCATTTTCATTTTTATACTTATATAAAATATGTGTATGTATTCATATGATAAATAAGCATATTTGTACATGAGAGTATGTAGGTAGTATACATTGCAATGTATATTTGTATATGTGTCTATGTATGCTAGTATTTTGTATGTATTTGAAAAATATATTTTTGCTCCCAACAAATTTATTTTCTAATGGAGAGAGGGATGGAGTAGGTACTGTTTCATTCTCTAGACTTGTAATCCTAGTGCTTAATTCTTAAAACAAAGGTACTTAATAAATGTTGATTGGTTAAATGAGATGCATTTGGGAAAATAATAGGAGAAAGCTGTCAAAGATATATTTATAAAATTGCCAAAAGCACGAGGACAAAAAGTTTGGTCAGATTCCTTTCAAAGAGAAAAAAAAATGACTGAAGGAACATGGGAAGAATTTAGAAACACTAGAGATGTGCATTGGTCCATAAGGTAGTGAGTTCTCTGTCATTCCAGGGCTTATGGCAGACTGTATTTATAAAGGAAACTGTAGAAGGGATTCCTCTTTTGAATGGAGGGAAAAACAGATGACCTTTAAGGTAACTTTCAGCTCTCAGATTGTATCGTTGAAGGATTTTAGAAATAGATGAATAAAGGGCAGCTAGGTGGTGCAGTGGATAGAGCACCGGCCCTGGAGTCAGGTGGACCTGAGTTCAAATCTGGATTCAGACACTTACCAATTACCTAGCTGTGTGGCCTTGGGCAAGCCACTTAACCCCATTGCCTTTCAAAAACCTAAAAAAAAGAAAAAGGAAAGAAAGAAATAGATGAATAATGCTGTTTTTAGAACAACTCCAAGATCTGAGCAGCAGGGTCTCAATAGCCACCACTTGAAAGAAGACTCAAATCCCCAATTACTCTTTCATAGCTGCAACTTACTTTGAAAATCATAGAATCAAATTATCAATGATAGAAAATGTCTGAATGAATAGCAATTGAATTCTATTTAATATATAGGAGTCACTTAAGCCTCTTTGGACTCAGTTTCCTCTTATGTAAGAGCAGTGACCTGGATCAGATGATCTCTAAGCCCTTATATAGTTAAATTCCATTGTCTATTAGGGGGACATTTTTCCTGCCGTTTATTGACTCTGAACACTATTCATTTGTTTTTCAGTCATTTCAGTCATGTCTGACTCTTCATTGATCCCATCTGATGTTTTCTTATCAAAAATGGTCTGTCATTCTCTTTCCAACTCATTTTACAGGTGAGAAAACTGAGGCAAGCAACAGAGTGAATACTAGCTCAGCATCACATAGCTAGTGTCTGATAGCAAATTTGTATCAGGACATTGAATCTTTCTGACTCTAGGTCTGGCACTCTATTTGTTGTGCCACCTTACTACATTTTATGTGCCCGATGCTTTTCTAGGCGCTAATGTTCTAGTGAAGAGAACAAAACAATTCTTTTTCTCACCGATTTGATACACGGTTGAAGTGTATACACAAAATGAACATAAATGTAAATCATATCTAAAAGAAATATGTAAGAATTTTTTGGTGCTGCTATCAATGAAGGAATCAAGAAAGGCTTCAAAAAAAAGTATCAAAATGAAGCTGAGGATGTAAAAAAAGAAAACAAACCCAAAATTGTGACTCAATCCATTTGTTACAGTTTTTGATTGGGTCTCAGCTCTATGAGTCCGGGTTCTCTCAGGAAGGCAATGAGATGACAATATTCATTAAAGTTAATTTCCTGGAGGAGACCATTTAAAATCTGATTGTTGTTTTAATTTCTTTCACTGCTAATTTCCATCAGCTTGAATAGAAGAAACATCCTATGCTTTTTGTGGAGGACATCCTAGGTGATCTGTGAAGGATGTTCTGGCACCAGTTCTGTTTTTTCTAGATTTTCTAAGATCCTTGCTTTAGTGCTGGATGGGACCCTCAAGAACCTCAGGTCCAACTCCCTCACTTTCTAATCAGGGAAACAGGTCTATAGAGGTGAAATGAACTGGTCATACTCGCTGTGGGTAGCAGAACTGGAATTTGAACCCAAGACGTCACTCTGATGGAGAGATTTTTCAGAGCAACATTTGGGACTTTTTAACAGAAATGCCTATTTTTAAATTCTACATGTACAACTAGTTATTAGTATACAAATCTTTTGTCAACTACAAGGGCTCAAGTCATATTTATTGACTTATATGTGGAAAATTTCACAAGTTTTGAACTTGAATGACCATCTAGTCCATTCTCTTCAATTCACAGATGAGGGAACTGAAGGTCAGAGAAGGTACTGACCAGGGTCTTGACCAAGGTCATCATTGCTACACAGAAGACGCAGACTCTGAACCCTGATCTTTTCACTCCAAATGCAGTATGGTTTCCACTTCACCATTCTGCCTCAAAATTGTGCACAGTTGATTATGTGAGAAATATATATTTTTACAGAATTATCATCTATCCATCCAACTATCTCTGTCATCTAGCTATTTATTATCAATCTAGGAACTATTGATCTGTCCATCTATCTACCTGTCTCTATCATCTATCTATTTAATCTATCAACTATCTATACCCTTCTATAACTATCCTCTATGTTTATCCATTAATTATCTCTCCCTGGGCAGCAGTGGTAAGGCTTCTAGGTCTGGAAAATTCATATTTGTGAGTTTAAATATGGCTTTAGTCACTTACTAGCTGAGAAAGAGATAGACAGTTTTTAACATAACCAATTGAGAAATTTGTCATGATTAACTATGCATATTTATTATGTTTCTCTCTCCTCAAATTTTTGGAGGAGAGGAAGTAGGAAGAAGAGAAAATAAATGCTCATTAATTGAAAAATAAAACAAAACAGAAAAAAGATATAAGTACTAAAGATAGACTCTATTTTTCAAATACTATCACTTGATTTCTGAATTTTTCTATTTTCTGTTTATGAAAAGTTTGAAGGCATCTTTTATTTTCCTTCTTGATTTTTTTCTACTTAGCTGAAGTGTGAAGAAACAACATATGATTTGCATTTTGACCAGATTTTTATCAAAGGGATCTAACGTGATGACTGGATGCCATATCATTGGTATGTTACTAGATTGAGGATATGTGTTGGTGAAAAAAAAAGGGACTTCTGGTCTGTCTGGCTGCTCAAATATCAGTGGTTAATGTTTCAATTTTGTTCATGAAAAGAAGCTGAAACCAAAGGGTGTTTTGCAACCTGGATGATCCCCATTTTAAATAAGAAGCAAGTTAAAGTTTCCCATTTATCTGTGGGTCAGAATATAGCTATGAACAGGAAAAGCAAACAAGGGCTCTGAAGTGCTAACATATCTATTGAGAGACCTTAAACTAAATCTCACAGACAGTTCCATGGGGAAAAAAAATACTCAGACTCTTAGAGCCTTATTTTTATTTTTTGTTTTTTGCAAGGCAATGGGGTTAAGTGACTTGTCCAAAGTCACACACCTAGGTAATTATTAAGTGTCTGAGGTTGGATTTGAACTCAGGTCCTATTGATTCCAGGATCAGTGCTCTATCCACTGTGCCACCTCACTGCCCTCTTGGAGCCTTATTAACTTGTCTTTAGCACACTGTTCTGATAACTTGATGATTTTCTTTTCCAAAGAGATGGTAGAAGAGTAGATAGAATACTGGGTCTCAAGTCTGGAAGACTTGATTTCAAATCGTACTCCTGACCCTAGCCATGAGACTATACCCATCTGAACTTCCGGCTGCTCTTTTTAAAGACTAATCTACTCAGTTATACATGGGTGCCAAGTGTTGTGATAGAGAAATAAAGTATAGATCCTTGATACACTGCAAATCTATTTTCCAGGACCTTAGCAAACTAAAAGATGGTAGGAGACTGTTAGAGAGATGTGGAAGCAGCAAGAGATAAAGATGATAGTCTGATATAGATATGTTTTTATATCTTTATCTATTTATCTACCTACCTATCTGTCCACTATCAATTACCTATCAATCTATTTATCTAGTTACCTACTTGTCTTTATATTTTAACTATTTATTAGTTAACTATATATCCCTCTATCTCCATCTTCTATCAGCTATCTACCTATCTCTATCATCTCTATTTATCATCTATCCATCCTTCTATCCATTTCTCTTCCTATATTATCTCTTAATTATTTACATATCTATCATTTCAATTTATCTATCAATTATCTACTTATCTATCATCTCTTTATCAACTATTTATCTCTATTATCTAGCTTATCTCTCATGTATGTATCCATTTCTCTGTCTTTTTACCATGTCATCTATCAACTATTTATACATCTTTATCATCTATGTTTTTATATCAGTTATCTTATTTATTTAACAACTATCTATCTCTATCATCTATGTTCATCTATATATATATATATATATATCCATTAATCCATCCATCCATCCGCCTTATGTATTTCATTAAGCTCTCCCACAGATGAAAAACCATTGTTTCTATATCTTTAAGATGAAATATGATAGGAAAAGATTACATACATACATATATGTATGCATTCATGTTTATATATGAAAGCACATCCGTTAGAAACCTTTTAGTATAGGAACAAGCATCATGATTTAAAATAATCTCCCCACTCAAGGATCATGAAAGCAAGAATTGCTTCTCAGGGGTAGGAACAGGGTTGTCTTGGAGCCAGTTGGTACCAACTAGCCAGAGCTGATTGTTAAGTTTTTCAGTGAGAACATTTCTATTTCAGAAACTGGTGAATGCTAATCGTGGGAGCTTAGTTTATTGTTTTGTTAATTGTTTACTCTAGACATAAGAAAGTGAAAGAGAAAATGTTAATAATCCAAACCAAATTCGTGTGTATGTTTTATCCCTTTAAAAAGTCTATCTCCACATGGCTATTATCCAATCCTGAGAACAGTTCCAAAAAGGGAATCCTCCAAAATGTTAGAATCCATGGGCAGCCTCTGAAGGGGAAAATCCTTGTTTGGCTCTTTAAGCTCTGGTCCATTTTTTTAGACTGCCTGCTTCCCTTTTAGGCATACACCCTGTGGCTATGCGCATATAGGTTTCTCAGGATAACTGATTTAGAGCTGGGAGGTCCCATAAAGTCCCTGTATTATAATTCCTATTTTCCAGATGAGGAGACTGAGGATCCATTGCCTGTGGTCACCTAGATAGTAAATATCAGATTCATGATTTGAACCCAGATCTCTTATTCCAGAGTTATTGGTCTTTTCCTTGTGAACAAAATCAGCCCTTGAAAACACACAAGAAAGGCCAATGCACTCAATTACCATGAGCTCCTTTTAGTCAGATTTACTCATTCAAAAGAAAAAATGAAAACAATAGAGAAACCGGCAAACCCCTTTTTATTTTTAGCAGACACCTCCAGAAAACAGAGAAAAATGTTCTATTTATAAAACAAAGTGTCTGTTTTCCTGCAAACTTGCCCAGTAATAAGAAAGGAAGAACAGTGCTCAAAAGCTGGAGCAAGTGTTGGCAAATTAAATGTTTTTCAAAGATTTCCTGGAGGAATCCATAGCTCTTTAAGAAATAACAACAAAGGAGAGGGTGGAGTTCACTTTTGTTTCAGTGGTATGTGAAGTTCACCTAGACCTTGATATTCCAGCCTGGGTTTCATGTTGGTGTGGATTAGAACCAGATGGAGAAGATTCTGCAAAGGGATTGAAATCTGGATTCCAAAGGCTGACTTTGATAGAGCTGCATGACTGAATAAGAAACCTGGTCTTTGTAGCATATTCTTATTTCCTTATATTTTCTCTCAGTATCACCTTAGGGATTTTTAGAAACTCATTCGCTAGTAGGAATTTTTCTTTATCATTTCTAATAAAAGATTTAGGGACTGGACCTGTGATTTTACTAGTATAGGGAAACTCCCTCTGCTAAAAGGTGCCAGGTTTTCAATTTACAGAGTTAAGGCATTGAGTTTTAAATGACTTACTCAAGGTCATGCAGCCAGTATATATGTCAAAGGTAGGATTGGATCCCAGGTCATCAGTCCCCAAACTCTCTATCCACCATGACATGCTGCTTCTTAAATACTGTTTCTAAGAATAATAATAAATTGAATAATATAATTCAATTTGAGCTAGGACCTAGAGACTAGAAGTGTGGGCTCTCCCACTGTTAAAGTTTGAAGGTAAAAATTATAGCTCATATTACTTCTCTATCTTCTAACTCACAATGTAAATAATGTACATATGTGAAAGAAGAGAGGGATTGAGAGGGGGAAGGGAGAGAAATTAGGAAGAGAGAGAGAGAGAGAGAGAGAGAGAATCTTAAAAGGGACACCTAAGGAACTGAGAGATTGAGTGAAGTGCCCCAAGAAGTGATTTGGTATGGAGCACAGAGTAGTGAATTTGGAGTCAAAAAACTTGTGTTCAAATTCTGGTTCTGCTAATTATTGCCTATATATTCTTTAAATCTTTTCACTTTTGTTGGTATTAGTTTCCTCATATATAAAATGAGAGGGGTTGAACTAGACAACATTCAAGGTTCCTCCACTTCTGAATCTGAGCATGTGTAGTTTAACACTGTAGTTCTTTGGGTTCATGTTTTGTTCCCCTTACTAAATTGTATGCCCCTTAAGGGCATGGCCAGTGTTGGGGTTTTTTCCCTATATCTGAACCATTTATTTTGACCTTTATTGTGTTTTGCATTTTTTTCATTTAACAGTTTTCTATTCATTTCTCTAACTATTTGACTGAAGTTTCTGTTCAATTTTAATTTACTTAGTTATTTTTAATTTTATTTGCATATTTCATTGGTTTTAAAAAGTTTTATTTATTTTATATTTTGCTAGTTTTTGAAGTGTTTTGTCTGACTTAGCTCTCCAACTATATTATACATTTGTTGAAGGTACAAATTATGTCATGTTTTTGTATAGTGTCACAGTATCTAGCTCAGTGTTGGACTCAGAATGGGTTTTCAATAACTGGATCAAAGAATCATACATTTAGGATGGAACCTTAGAGGTCACAGAGTCCAACATAATTTTCTTATAGGTGAGAAAAACTAGGCTCCATGGGCCACACAGAGGCCCAATGGCAGAAGCAAGATCTAATCCCTTGCCCTCTGCCTCCAAAGCCAATGCTTTTTCCATTAAACCGTATTAAAATTGAAGACAAATGTTTATCCAACGTTGAGTGAGAAAAATGCATTGAATGAATGAATGATGCATGCTTACTAATTGCCAGGCATAAAGTCTAAAGATGTGTGTGTGTGTGTGTGTGTGTGTGTGTGTGTGTGTATAAAGTGAGAAAATTCCTGTCCTCAGGGAGCTTATAGTCTAAATAGATATTCTTATACAAACTACATAAATACTCATATATACTAGAGAAATGACTGATTCAGGTTGCAGAATGAGACATTTTTACACATGGTAAGTGTGGACATTTGTTTGATTGACTATGTAAATTAATTATGAGTTTTGTTTTTCTTTTAAATTGGTAGGGAGCAGCTAGGTGGTGCAGTGAATAGAGCACCAGCCCTGGAATCAGGAAGACCTGAGTTCAAATTCGGTCTCAGACATTTAATAATTGCCTAGCTGTGTGACCTTGGGCAAATCACTTAATCCCATTGTCTTAAATAAATAAAATTAAAAATTAAAAAAAAGAAATAAAAGTGTAAACTAAGTTTTAAAAAAATCTATAAATTGATGGCAAAGGAGAAAGAAAATAAATGCTTGCTAATTAAAAATAAAATTTAAAAATATAGTTATATTTTATAGTCTAAATAAATGGACTTATGGACATATTAGTTTCTTTAATTTTCTTTTTTTTTTCTTTTAGGCTTTGTATGCTATAGACTTGACTAACAAAACCCCACTTCTAACATTCAGTAGCTGTGTGGCAAGTCATTGACCCTCGCTTTTCCTTAGGCAATTCTCTAGGGCTTATATAAAACATCATAGACAGTTTGAGATTTGAAATCCCTCATGTTTGTTCTGAAGTACAGAAAACAATTTAAACACTGTGAAATATTTATTTTCTCACACGTATGGACTGTCCATCACGGATTCCTTTCTCTACCGAAACGGGCTATACCAGACTTAGTCACCTACAGTTGAAGCATTCCTGAAGCCAGTGTCATTACCCGGATTTTTTTTTTTCCTACTTCATCTACTTGACCCTCACTCTGAAACTTCACAGAATCGTTTGCCAGACACTTATGGGGTCATAAAATGGTGGAAGGGTCCTCAGGGACTATCCAGTCCAAGCATTCCACAGCATTGACAGTCACTTAATCAGTGCCTTTGGCCAGAAGGTGGGACAATGAACTGGAAATCAGAATTCTCATAGGACGAACTGACTACTTTGGGTTCATCAGCTTGGAAGGGTCTGACAAACGATTTGAACCAAACTCTTCCCGATTCCAAGTTTCTATCGTCACTATAGCATGCTGTCTCAGATAAGTTAATTAACATAGTGTTGATGCCAATGCGGTATTAACCTAGGCTGCCTTTCCCTGTTTCCCTATTGATAAAAACTTTGGGAAAGCAAGATCATTTTAACATTAGCCCAAGTAAACCACAATTAAGAAGGAAAATCTACTGTAAAACAAAATAATAGCAACAACAAGAATTAAAAACCTCACAACATTCTAAACAAAAGAAAATGGATTTTGGCGTATCTGCCATTTAGATCTAGGGGCTCCCTCAATTACATGGTTAATTAAGAGTTAGCTAACAAATAAATAGCCTGAGATTTAGGGAATTCAGGTTCCCACCTCTCTAATATCCCTTTATATCATGAGTACTATGATTGAGTTTTGAAGGAGGCACTGGTCTGCTCCTCCTATCTTCCCTGAGGGACTTGTAAACAGGGTTATGAGACCAAGAAGGGAATGAACACCAGCCAGATGTGTTTTTATAAGTACCTAGTGACATCTCCCTCCCCCATATCCTACCGTGCCTCACAGTCTCACACGACACATGTTATATTTGCCTTCTGCATCATAAGGATATGGTTTTGTGGCTCCATTATGGAGGAATCTATGAAATTTAAAGGAAGGTTGTGAGATCCCCTGAAGTTTCATCTGACAGGTCATCCTACATACAACAGTCTTTTCTGAGAGTCATTCTCTATTTTGTGCTTCTGAATGAATCTTGGGATATTCTTGATCTCACCAGATCCAATCGTAACTACGTTACAAAAAGTCTACATCTAGACTTTACAATGACTCCTTTTTTTTTTTGGTTTTTGCAAGGCAATGGAGTTAAGTGACATATCCAAGGTCACACAGCTAGGTAATTATTAAGTGTCTGAGGTCAGATTTGAACTCAGGTCCTCCTGATAACAGGACCGGTGCTCTATCCACCGCACCACATAGCTGCCCCTTACATCTAGACTTTAAAAAAGAGAAACCAAGGCAAATCATTTCTTAAACATTTGACCTTGATTAGTGTAGAAAACATCACACCAAACTCATTTTCCAGCATCCGCTTCCATGTTTTACAGCTCTGATCTTTTCAACCTCCACCTATCCACTTTTATTTCCTGGGAAATAGCCTTGGATAGTCTTCTTAAAGTGTGTGTGTGTGTGTGTGTGTGTGTGTGTGTGAAAGTTTGGATATTATTCAGAACAGCATATTAGAGTAGCCTCAACATTTGTTTTTTCTTTTCAAAACTCCCCATGTGTGGTTGCTCTTATTTATACTATCTCAGGAAGGCATCTTTTGTGGCCCAGCCTCTAATTTTCTCAGACTGCAAAGGAAACCACTTCATCTCTAGATACCCAGAAGCTTCCTGTGTTTGCTTAAAGTGCCCACCAACATAGTGGGCTGGCCGTTATTGCTGGCACATAAATGTTCCTTTTCATGATGGACATTCAGTATTTCCCCCATTGCTACCCTGTGGGAAGGAAATGGATTGAGAATTTTCTACTTCCTCTCATTTATTTATAGCATTAAAGGCAGGTATGCCAATTTAGGAGGGTGGGATAAGATATTGTAGTGTTATTTTTAATAATTCAGAACATACCAAGTTCAAAAATAGGTCGTAGTTTGTTTTTCATCTCAGTTCCTGGCATTACCTGCCACTGTACAAATGATCATGGAAAGTGAATACCTAATTAAACATATGGTTTTTGAGAATAGGACTTCGATTTTTTGAATCATGGTTTAAAGAAAGGATGGGTTGATTCCCGTGGCTTAAAATTCTACAAAGAAATTCAACTCAGAGAAAGTGAGACGTTTGACACAGAGAAACAATTATAAGGAGTTGCAAAATGAGTTGTCTAAAGAGATAGATGTGGATGCAAATAAAATTTAATTGGATAGCTTGGGTTTTAAAAACTAGAATAGCTAACAGAAGATAAATACAATATGCAATAATCTTGTAAGGACAGTATGACATCAAGAAAAGTCTATGTATAGAAAATGTTCATTGTACCATAGTTTTGAGGAATAAATAGGTACTTAATAACTGAGGAAAGGCTGAACAAAGTATAATCTATGAATGCAATGGGATATCTGCATCTTGCTGGTGAAAATTAAGAGAAGCATCAGAAGATTTGTAAGAAGTCAGAGTACAGAAAGTGTCAAAAGAGTAATATATACACAATGACCAGAGCTATGTAAATAAATAAATGAAGACATTCAGAAAAATAATAGAAGTCTGGTAATGTCAGCACCAATGTGAAAATGGTCAAAGGGCATGCCTCCTTTCTGGTTAAAAATCGATAACATTATTTTTAGGGAAGTGACTTTTCTGATCTAACAAATGTATCAATATGGAAAAGGAGGAAGCGAAGGAAATGGAGGAGGAGGAGGAGGAGAGGGAGAAGAGGAGGATACTGGGAGAAGGAGAATGAGGAGGGGAAGGAGGAAGAAGAAGGAGAAGAAAGAAGGAGGAGGAAGAGGAGGAGGAAGAGGAGAAGAAATTTTTGCAAAGTGCTTTGCATATATTATCTCAACTTATCCTCAAAGCAACCCTGGGATACAGTTGATGTTACATGTACATAAACACATTTTACAGAGAAGGAAACTTTGCAAGACTTAAAATTATTTATATATATATACATAATATTATATATAACAAATTTATATTTATAAGTTTTTCAACATAATTTTATAATTATTATTCCCAATTATGGGATATTTTACAACAGACTATTATTAAAAATTGACGATTTTCCTCCAATGTAGAGACAAATTAAAAACCTATCTGCAATAGTGTCTTGGAGGAGGGAAGGGGCTGACTGACTGAACAGCTGGTGAGAGAGAAATCTACTCTGCCCTCTGGAAGCAGGTGGGATTGTAAAGGTGGTTTCACTGGGCCGGCTTTCCAGACAACTTGCAGAGTTATTCCAAAGACCAGATTCTCCTCCCTCTTGTTATTGCGGCATTTGACATGCGTGTCATTTGGCTAGGCTAGCTATGAATATGCTCTGTAGGCTAATATAAGACCCTTTTAATTGCATGGAGAAATTACTTTCAGCTCGCTATATGTCCAGGGATCTGTAGGGACCATGCTAGTATTCTCAAGCAGTATGGAGAGCTAGGAAACAGAACTAGCAATGGGAAGGGGGGCAGGTGTCTGCCTTTCATCTGGATGCTCTCTATGACACATCTGGAACCTGTGTACCTCTGATTCCTAACTGACAGGGAAGCTTTGCAGCCATGGGAGGGTTGAGCTGTCAGGTGAGGCCGAGATCAAGAATTATTGTGATGTTTTCATGGCAGGAGAAAGACGCTCTGAAGTGATGTGTGATTTTAAGCAGTGGTAGTTAAATTAGGTTCTCTTGGACCCGGCATGATCTACAATATGAGAGAGCCCGTGGCTCTATGTGTGCTTTGCATGAAGGAGATTAAAGCTAAGAATTGGGGCCGCATCTAGGGGAAAATATGCTGTTAAAATGTGTTTCTCCTTCTCTGGTCTGTATCTGTGCTTAGATGCCGGCAGCAGAGATAACAGTAATTGGTGGTTTAGAGAGTTTTTTTCTGGGAACCTTTTTAATGCCCCTTCCCTGTGATAAATATTACACCACCAACAAAACCCATTGCTCCGGGTATCCAATTTGAGATTTTGTCAGACTCCAACCACTGGCACTACCTGGCTAAGCAACCTTGACTAACAGCTTTGACATAGCACTGAATTGTCTGTACAAGACAAATTGAGTGCTTTAAAAAGATTTTTTCCCTAAATTCATAAAGTAGAACACTAAGGAAATTTCTTTTAATATGTAATCAGCCCAAGTTAAATATGTACTGCTGGCTGATGAGTTACCGTATGCCTGTACCCTGGGGATTTTTCAAAAGCATATTATTGGCAGGGTCAGAATCATAAAATCTCCTGCTTGCAAACCTCTGGTAGGAGTGAACTTGAGGGTTATATCTGTATCATTGACCCGCACGGTACTAGTCAAGCTTTACCCTTACACAAAGAATCCTGGCTCCCCCTTTGTTTAACGCAGCACGCACATATCTAAAATTTCACGGGGTGGGGGCAGGCAGTAGGCAACTATTCACCTGTCCATCCTTGAATTTACAGTGCCTCCAATGTGTTCTGCCTGCACCCTAGCACAGTGTGTACTGCAAACACAGATGACCTTTACCAATGATTTCATCTAAACCCGCCCCCTTATAGAAAACCTGCTTTTTTTATTAACACAAGTCCCCCACCCCCACCCCTGCGTCTGGAATTTGAGACTGTAAAGGCTAAGACATTCTAATCACAGTTAGCAGGGGCTGAGCATCTCCAGGATTCGGCATTCAGTTTCACTGACTTTAGAAATATTTCTTCTTTAGCTCTGATTGAGTTTCTCAAGGCTGATGGATTTTTCACGTTCTCTTCTGAGGTGAGAAATCCCTATGTGTTAAGGGACATGTTTCAGGCAAGTTTTGGTCCACTGGCAATAAGGAAGATCATGAAACATTTTCTTCCAACTTGGTTCCCATGTGGAACTTGTTAGTCACAGCTAATTATTAAGGCTTTGGTGAGAGGCGATGACATTGTTAGCTTTGATTCTACCCCTCCTCCTTCCCCCCACCTCCTTCAACCCCCCCACCCCCCATCCCCATTAGTGAACAAAACATATTGTAGACCTGTGGAAGTTGGTTATACTCATGTTCTCTAGTGAAGTCATGGTGAGATCACTATTAGGGTTTCATGTTTCCAGTTGAAAATGTGGTATTGTCCCTCTCTTGGCATTAGAAACTGAACTGGGTAAAAACAATTAACATGATGAGACACAATGCATCCATGTTCTCCCTCTACTGCCCTTCCTCCACCCTGAACTGTAGAATTGCACTTCCTGGGAACTTGGGTCATTCAGTCTTAGCATTTAGCCAGGAACATTTTGATGAGAAGGGGCTAGATCAGGGACAGGGAACATCTGCTCTGAGGGTCATCTAAAACCCCAAAATCATTTGTTTTCAAGTTGCCAAGACAGTCGCAGGTGGGACTCGAAATTGATTAAATCTATGAGTTTTTTAGGAGTGAATTAATGAAATGTTTGACCAAATTCAGGAGGCTGACTTTTAAGTTTTGGCTTTTGGTAGAAAATGTTCCTCAGCCGTGGGCTAGATAATAGTTTCTCTGAAAAAAACTTGGTGTTTTTTGTGGACTTCAAGTTCACATGTAGATTGCCAAAGAAGATGGTGTTGCTTTAGACTATGCCAAGAAAGGAATAATATCCAGTACTGGGGAGGTAGAAGTAGTGATATGCCACTGTATTCCACCCAGGTCAAGTTATGTCATTTCTCATAGCAACATTTTGGGAAAGACATTCATAAGTTGGAAAGTGTCCAAAGGAGGCAACCAACACAGTGAAGGATCTTGAGTTTATGTCTTATAAAAATTATCTCAAGGAACCAGGGATGTTTAACTTTAGAGAAGATTTTAGAAGGACACAAACACTATCTTCAAGTGTGTGAATGGTTGCTATATGGGAGATATTAGACTTGTTCTCCTTAGCTGATACTTAAGAATGAAGCAAAACTTGAAGAGAAATAGATATCAGCTTGATTTGAAAAATTTCTTCCAGATATTATCTATTCAAAGATAACATGGGTGATAGAGTGTCTTGCACTATAGATGTCCAAGCAAAGACCAGATGACCACTCAGATCTATTCTTCAAGGTCAAGTTAGAGGTTGAATTGGATGGACACCTCTTGGACTCCTGTTTCTAGCATTCTGTTCTGTGACAGATACACTTCATGAAGCTATTGCAGAAAGGGACCTCCAATCCCCTTTTTATAGAGGCAATATGGTGCAATATAAAGTGCACTGACTCCAGAATTAGAGGATCTGAATTCAAATCCTGCTTCTTGACACAACCTTGATGACTTTGACAAGATTGATTAATCTTCTTGAGCTAGTTTCTTCATTTATCCAATGAAGAAATTGAACTAGATGACATCAGTGAATCAATTAGCATTTATTTGGCGAATATTAAGTGCCAGGAACTGTGTGAAGACCTTTTTCAGCTCTAGAGATATAATCCTGTGAAGTTATCAAGTGACTTTCCTAAGGTCACATAGCAGCATGTTGGCCTCAGGTCTTCTGAATCCCGGTGCAGTTTTCTTGTCACTTTTTTGCTGCTCTTACCAGGTTACCCCAGGTCGCACTTTAACTTACAATTAGGTTTTGGTATCATTATGACTAGAATCCAGGTAAGCTCTAGCTTGTTCAAGTACTTTTTCCTCTGTTCCATGACCATGGTCTCCAAAGCAAGACCCTACCAGAGAATTCCTGAAGGAACTTCACATCTGTGTTAAGGAAATGAAAAACCACATTAGAAATACCATGAAAATAGTACTAAAAGTAACTTTGTTTTTGTTTCAGATACTTGATATTCAAACATAAGCAAGCCTTGAAAATTTGATTCCAGAATACAATTAGAACTAAAAATAAATTCACATCTCCTTTCCCCCTCCTCTTTCTCTCTCTCTCTCTCTCTCTCTCTCTCTCTCTCTCTCTCTCTCTCTCTCTCTCCACACACACATACACATACATACATTATCACATGTGTTTTGGTGATAATAAAAGCCAGAACTTTCTAAACTCTATCTAACTTAGAAACTTCTGGATTTTGTCACAAGCTTAATATTAGCCAAACGCAATTTGAGTCTCTTGTAGACTGATGTCTTATTTGAATTTTTTATGGAAAGCTCATAATGGAGACTCTCCAGGGAGCAGGGCTGCATGTTTCTGGAAGAACCTTCTTTTAAACAATAGTGGAAAGACTACAAAGGGCCCATTTGTGTCCCTCCTAGTCCAGTGAACCCTAAAGAGATACTATAAGTATCCAAGTCTGGTTTTGACCCTGACTGGAATTTTTTGGGTTATTCAATTTTTTTCTCCCAGTGCTGATAATAAATAAATAAATGGGGAAAACTCATGGTGTGGAAATTACCTCTACTGATGCTGATTGACCATTCTTCTGTAGCTTCTAGTCTTAGGAAGTCATGTAGGGCACTGAGACTTTAAATGATTTACTCAAAATCAATGTATGTCTGAGAAGAGATTTGAATCCAAGTCTTTATGACAATGGTATATCATATTATTCTGCCTCCCTATGGTGTATTTTTGATGGAAATAACTAGAGAAAGGCTTCTTATTCATGCTAATTTCTTTTAAACCTCTATACTCTTGGGGCAGCTAGGTGGCGCAATGGATAAATTACCGGCCCTGGAGTTAGGAATCCCTGGGTTCAAATCTGGTCTCAGACACTTAATTACCTAGCTGTGTGGCCTTGGGCAAGCCACTTGACCCCATTTGCCTTGCAAAAAAACTTAAAAAAAAAAAGAAACCTCTATACTCTTTCCAGGCAAGATATTCTAATGCAAGAGACTATTTTTCAGTGAATTCAGCATGCATCTCTTATGTGCCACTCTATGGTTCTGTGCATTTTTAAAATCATAGAACACAGATTTTTTTTCTGATTTTTAATTGCCCCTCTCTAAAATATGAAATATATTTTGGTAGATCCTGGACTTGTTTTTTAAGGTCAGATTCCAGAATCAGGTAAGAGAGGTGAAGGGAAAGAGGGGGTGAACCAACCTGGGGAAATCCTTGATTTATATTATATTATAAAAAGATATTGGTATATATATTTATATTATAAAAAGATATTTATATTTATATCATGTTGATCACTAAGGTCAATAGGAAATAGAAAATAGGACCAGATGATTAAATGAGATCTTAGATTACAGAAGTTTCCCTAGTTTGATCAGAAGACTTGGCTTTGAAAACAACTCTCAGTACCTCTATTCTTTTTTAAAGGGATCCTTGTGGTAATTCAAATAGTCATTCTAATAGGTTCATTGTGACATGTTTTTGTTGTTTAGTCATGTCTGCTTCCTCATGACCCAATTTGGAGTTTTCTTGGCAAAGATACTGGAATGATTTGCCATTTTCTTCTCCAGTTCATTTTAGAGATACTCAAACTGAGCCAAACACAAGGTGAAGTGACTTGTCTAGAGCCACACAGCTAGTGTCTGTAACCACATTTGAACTCAGGAATATGAATTTTTTCTCTCCCCCATGCCACCCTGCCACCCAGGAGTTCTTATTAAATAGATCTTTCCCCAATGATTTCCCTCATTTGATTTATCAAACACTGAAAGTAATCGTCATCTTACTTAAGCTGAAGGCAGTGATTCAATAGAAAGAGCATTGTATTTCTATCCAAACTTTGCCCCACACAGAAGGACTATAAGCTTCTTGAGGGCAGGAACTTTTTGATTGCGATCAATATAATCCCAGTACCTGTAACAGAATGGGCATTGAATAGGTGCTTGTGGACTGACTGATTGTATGGCCTTATTTATTTCCATTTCTGAATCTCAGTGTCTTCAATGATAAAATGGGAGAGATGATCTAGATGGTCTTTTCCAGCTTTGACTATGTGAAGAAAACCAGAAGAGTTTCACTAGGATCTATTTACAAAATAGTATATCCTTCCATCTAGTGGACCAAGATGGGATTTTGATTCAGCAAATATTTATTATGTGGTCAAAAAAGGTCAGCCTCAGCCATCAAGTAATAACTTGCTTTTAGGCCTCTGACTCTAGTGAGGTTTACAATATTTCAGATCCAATTTGAAAAAAATTAAGTATGTCTAAAGTAGCTATGTTTGTAATGTTGCCATCTTCTACCCAATATGACTATATGTCTCAAATCAAAAGTATAACAGATTCATTTTTTTCTGGGATTATAAAAAATTCAAATAATAATATCTAACTATATATATAATATACATAGACATAGATATATCCATCTACCCATCTAATCTCATCCATCTTTCTTTGTTTCTCCCTCATTTCTTCCTTCCTTCCTTTCATTTGTTTATTTTTCTTCTTTTCTTCCCTCCCTTCTTTTTTATCTTTCCTTTTCTCCCTCCCTTCATTTTTCCCTCCTTCCTTCCTTCCTTCCTTCCTTCCTGTCTGTCTTCCTTCTTTCTTCACAGTATTCATCACCAAGCTATGTAGATGAAGCTCCCAATTAAGACAAATGGATACACTCAATTAGCTCATGGGCCCTCTCAGAGGATATGAGGAGTGATGGTGTCCCACTATGAGTATTATATGGAAAAAAAGTGTGTGTGTGTGTGTGTGTGTGTGTGTGTGTGTGTGTGTGTGTATTTGCTCATACTGTTGAGAGGATCTGGATATTTCATCAAATACTTTATTTTCCAGTGAAGCTTTTGGAAACGAGCAACTAAATGAATTTACAGTAAAATTAAAAAGATGCCAGCAATTTGGAGCCTGAATTTAAATTTAGAGTCATGGATTGCTAAACATAATGGGCCATATATAGTAATGATGGGATTTTATTCGGCACTACCAGAAACCATGTGTCTAAAGAAGTTTCCCCTAGCATTTTAAAAAGATATGAACTAAGCCCATTAATGTGAGTAATTGAATTCCTTGAGCTTCACCAAAACATTATATGTATATGTCAATCTCACTGCCTAGTAATGAGAGGAAGGGAACCCTAAAATTTGGTGATTCAGCAAATCAAATAGTACTTAAGAGAGTTTTAAAGAAAAGCTATCCTCTGTAAGCAAGGATGATTACAATTGTTGCAAGTATAAGAAAGAAACTTTTTAAATATGAAAAATATTTTAAATACCAAAATGAAACTGAAATATTCTAATTTCTGATCCTTTTCATGGCCTATCCTTCCACATTAGAATATAAACCTTTTGAAGGGAAAAACTAGGTTGCAGCTAGGTGGATAGAGCACTGGCCCTGGAGTCAGGAGTACCTGAGTTCAAATCCAACCTCAGACGCTTAATAATTACCTAGCTGTGTGGCCTTGGGCAAGCCATTTAACCCCATTTGCATTACCAAAAAATACAACCTAAAAAAGAAAAAAATGAAGGGAAAAACTATTTTATTTTCCTCTATGCATTCCCAGTGCTTAGTACAATGCTTTCTGCATAGTGTTGATGACACACTACAGTCAACTGAAAGTTGAATTGAAGTGAACTGAATTGTATTAGAATTAACTTCATCCATGGGATCATAAATTTGAATTAGAAGTCATTAAGTTCTACTAATTTATTTTACAATTGAGGAAACCAAGGCCCAAAGAGATTAATGACATACCCAAGGGCATATGTGCAATGGATTGGCAAACCTAACAGTCCTTAGTGACTCCAAATATACCACTTTTCCCACTGCACTATTTTAACTCTTTTTACAATTAACTTGCCCAAGGATGTACTCGATGAACTTCAAGGCAGAGAACATTGTTCTCCTCTTGTCTTATATTACAATAACAGATTGGAGGGTTGATTCTGCACTCTATACAGTAGGCATGTTATTGTACATCCTATCTAGATGGCATTTTCAATCAATCTCTTCTTGGTCAAAAAAAATTATTCTGAATAGCATTTTAAATAGACCTGCTCACATCTAAATATGGAATCAAGAGAAGCCTGAAATCTCTTTGATTTCTATGCTGATCCACACCAGTAGGCATTTATTAGACATTTACCATGATCAGAGGCACTGAGATAGACACCATGGATAGAAAGGCAGCATGGAATTGACTCCTGTCCTCAAGTCACTTTAGCTCTTCTGGAAGGACATAGCAGTTGTGCAGATAAACATGTAGATACAGATATGTTATGTATACACAATATTCATATATAGATTCATATCTGCATGTCAACTTTATTGTCTATGCACATCCATCCATACAAATAAATGTATAATATAGATAGAAATAGACTTAAACATCTATATAACTGCTATTTTTTGCTCTCATAAGAATGAAAATGAATAATTGTCATATTTTTCAAATGAGAAACACGAAGGATAATGAATAGAGCTCTAGGTTTGGTATGAAAAACAAAATCCTGGGGCAGCTAGGTGGTGCAGTGACAAAGCACCAGCCCTGGAGTCAGGAGGACCTGAGTTCAAATGTGACCTCAGACACTTAATAATCGCCTAGCTGTGTGGCCTTGGGCAAGTCATTTTAGCCCCATTGCCATAAGTAAAGAAAATTTTAAAAAAATAATACACTTCCTGTTTCTTTGTTTCTTCTCCTCCCCACTAGCATCTCCTCCCCTTTCTGCTGTGTCTCTTTTAGTAGGACCAGTTTTCTGTTGGTTATTTCCAAATGGATATTCATAATAGATGTGATGGAGTTCATTTTATTTTCCCTTAAACCCAACCCTCTTTCAGATTTCCCTATTTCTGTTTAAAGAAACACCATTTTCCTAATCACCTAGGTTTTTCACAATCTCAGAATCATCTTCAAGTCACTCCTCTCCCTCTCTCCCCTCCCCCCAACATCCATTCAGTTACCAGACCTTATCAGCTCTTCCCCCCACAACATCTGACACACCTGTCCCCTTCTCTACATGTACCAAATCTCTTGCAATAGCTTCAGGGTTTGTTTCCCTGATTTCTAGTCTTTCTTGTCCCCAATTCCTCCTTTAGACAGCTTCCAAATAGGTATTTTAAGGATGTTGAACTAAAAAATCTTCAAGGGCCCCCTAATACCCCTAGGATAAAATATTTCCTTGCCTGGATTTAAATTTTTCTGTGATCTGACATCTTTTTTCAGACTTATTTCATATTATTATCCTTCATGATTCTCTGCTCCATTAAAAAGTGACTTACTAACTCTTTCTCCACTTGATATCTCTTCTCCACCTCTGCACCCATTTGCACCAGTGGTCCTTCATGTTTGGCATGAATTTCCTATTCATCTTGGCTTCTTTGAATCCCTTGCTTCTGTCAGCACATAATTCTGGTGATCCTATTCAGACTCTTTTTTCATGTGCCCAGTTAGTTGGTGTTTTCTGTCTCTTGAACTATGTTATATTTTTTATATGTACTTTGTATTTAATGACTTGTGATGTATTGAATCCCCCAAATCGAATTTGAACTCCTCAGAAGCAGGGACTGTTGGACTTTGTCTTTGTAGTTTAATCCCTAGCATAATCCTGACATATGGTTTTTCCCTATTGTATTTTATTGAATTGGGTTCTTCTCTCACTCTCATTTTACTTGGACTCCACATTGTCCCAGATTTCCTGTCTCTTGTACCTCATATTCACCAAAGCAGTCCTTTTAGCAAAAGCCACATCCACAAGGGCATTTTCTGGATCCCCATCAGAATTTTGCCAAGAATTGCCAGAGAAAAGGTTGAGGGTTTACTTTACATTATTCCTCTAAATTAAATAGTGAAATTGTTCCAGCTCTGAGCCAGAAATCCAAGTGACTCTTCTATTTCTACATGTCCAAAGAATCATCCTCATGATGTCTTTTCTTAGATAATCTTCCCCCTTTTTATTGAATGATCCACAGCCTACATGTTTACTTTAAAATATCTTGGTTTGAAGACAGCCAAGAGAAAGTGTCCCTTTCCAAGAGACAACTCTTCCAAAAGAGAAGATAAAGAAATGCAGACTGCTGGAGAGAGAATGTGGAAGTCAAAAATTCTGAAAATATGGGACATTGCTCTGTTGATCTGATACCATTTGCATTATTTTTCCCAAAGGACGCCGTGGTTTAATGGATGGGGTTTTAACCTACCCAGAGGTCAGTCTCTGTTGGACAAGTGGAACCTCATCCCAGAGGGAATTGATATACTAATGACACATGGCCCTCCTCTTGGTAAGTGAAATAAGGGGCATCATTTTTTCGTGGTGGATATTTTCTGTTCAGGCAGAATGAATAATGCTTTCAGGGACATAATCATTTTCCTCTAACTAAAAAAGAAAAAAGGGGGGAATATTGGAGGGAGGTGGAAAGCAATGTCTTCAAAGAAGCCCAGTATGATAATTAAACTTAGCAGTTCTGCTGGGCTTCCAGGTGTTCTTGAAATTAAATTTTTTGATTTATTGGAGTCAAGGAAAATCAAATGAGTATATAGCACTGCAGTCTTTTGAGCCAGATAATTTATTTTAAGAACAGTATTCACCTTATGGGGGAAAGAGGGGGAAGGATATCATATACCCCATCACGAAGGCTTTTGAATGATGGTGAAATGACTGGAGCTTTTTTCAGAATTCATTTCCCTTTTCATCAATTAGTTAGAACAGGGGAAGAGTCTTTAAGTTTGACATTTGAACTTATTATTTGGGGAGAAAGTGTTTCTCCTTCTAAAATATGAACACTGAAATTAAGTAAAATGGAAGATATCTGGTGAGCAATTATAATTAAAGGTGACTTACAAGTGTTTATCCTAGAGACTCTGGGTCTGATTTAAGATTTTAAAAGCTGGTAGAATCAGTGCTATGATATGAAATAAACCAAAAAAACCATAAAAACAACAATTTTTCAGTTTATGAGTATGAAAACATTATTTTGCTTGGATGGTCAACTCTTTCTCCAATCAACAAACCAACAAACATGTATATTAAATGCTTACTATGTGTAGGGCACTGTATTGTGTAAGAGAAAAGCAAAAATAGTCTCTACTCACAGGGCAGTGTTATTCTAATGGGAGAGATGACATCGAGATCAGTCATTGAATACAAGAGAAATAAGATGTGATGGAGTAGAAGTGGCCTAGGTTCTCAAAGGATGCACCAAAGGATTTAACACATCCCACAAAATATGAAAGAGTTTGATTGCAACTTAAGTGGTGTGATGAGAGTCACTCAGGAATCAGATTTCAGAGAGGGTCATTGCCAGGTTTGAACATGATGGATAATACATTGGGTCAAAACCAGTTTCAGAGTATCAGAGTCTCAATCTACCCCAATGGAAAAATGTCCCCTTCAATGAAATCACATTTCCTCAAAAATCTCAAAGTATCATTATGGTTCATTATCATGATTAATTGTTGGTTGTCCACAACTTTATCCTCTATTTGATATTATTCATAGGAAATTTTAACCCAGGCTGACACACTTCATTCCATAATGATCCTGGACAGTGTTAAAAACTAGCCAAATGGTTTATGCTCAGGTTATGGATATTAATTTTAATATTAGCCAAAATAAACCACAATTAAGGAGATCAAACTAAGTTGGGAGATGGCATACTATAACCCTAGGAAGAATATCATGGAATCTTAGACTGAGAGTTAGAAGACCACTGAGCTTAATGGCCATCGAGTTCAAACCCCTCATTTTCCATTTGGGGGAATTATGGCATGGAGTGTTTAAGTGACTCATCCAAAGTCACATAGCTGGTAAGTACCCAAGGTGGGATTTATATCTAGGTCTTATTGACTCATAGACTAGTGCCTTATCCAATATACCATCTGCTATTTTGAATTTTCCATGTTTCTGTTATCTTCCATTTGTACAGAAAATTTTTTTTAAATGTAATATTTATAGACAATTTCCCTTGGAAGCCATTTACTACCATTTCTTGATCCCTCTCAAAGATGAAAAGAAACATTTGTTGCATTTCCAAGTAAAAGTTGGGAAGGATAAGTGATTACCTTATTTTATAGATTTGAAATCAGGAAGCCCAATGTTAAAATCCTACCTCAGATACTAGCTTTGTGGCTCTGGGCAAATAAATGACCATTTCTTCATATGTAAAACAAATGGCCTCTAAGGTCCTTTTCATTGATGATAAGGGCAAGGGTGCTAGCCACAATGGTGGCGACTCCTGAAAAATTTCAGGCCCCTGACTTGCTATAAATCTCTACAGATCCCCCAATGGACTTAGGGGCTTGTATTCAAATATGTGTTTGGGGTTACTTAGGGACTATAACAGTTTCACTGCAAACTTGGACAAATTCTTCAGCCTGCATTGAAAGCAAATTGTGGCGACAGATGTTTAAATTCCAGGCCTCCAAGAAAAATTTTACAAAGGCCCTTCCCCCATCAGGTTTCCCCTCCCCAGAAACCTCTCCCCTCCTACTCCCTCTACTGCCCCACTGTGTTTTCCAGAAACTGCCCAACTCTCCATTACTCTGAGCCAGCAGGAGAACTTCTTAATAGCCCGTCTGACCTTCCCTTGGTAGGAGGTTGCAGGGATACTTGAGACTAGATGCTAAGATCAACCAAACGCTACCAGGGAAGCCAGAGGGCATGGTTCAGTATTTTGAAGCTTCCGATGAAAAGGAGGGGGGCTTAAAATAAAGCCTGCAGTTGGTGTTTCAGAATGACTTTGTAGGCACATTTTGCACATGTTACTAATTGCACCCATTGAGGGAGACTGAAAATAACCTTTTGCAAAGCATCTTTAAATTCTCTACTTCTGGCTAGGGGAGTGGTAGCAGCCAAATTCATTCCACCCATCCACACACCCAGTGATAAAAAGGACTTCCCTTTCTTTGGCTATTTTCTATGAAAAATTATTTTCTCCCTTAAAAACAATACAACCCAATGAAGAAATATGTCTCTAATTTTGGGTGGTGAGAATCATTCCCCATTTCAAATTTCAGCTTTCAGTCTAATTTGGATCAATACAAAATACCCAGTTTTCTATGATTATCAGCTATTCTTCTTAGGATATATATCTATCCTCTCCCTTCTGTATCCTACATACCATTATTTATTCCTTTAACCAGTTTTGCAAAAAGTGGGGCTTAATGTTTTTTTCCTTTGGTGTCACTGAATTAAATTGCTTCCTAGCCCCTGTCCAAAACTACCTTGATTTAGGGTCCTGTATTTTTAAAATATATATATATATATATATATATATATATATATATATATATATATATATATGTAGAAATGACATAATGGTGCTACAAACAGATTTGTGTTGAAGTTTTCCGGACCCACTGATCTTCCCAGCTTCCTCCTGTACACCCAGCCCCCAACCCCATCTGATCCCTACAGATTCCATTTCAGACTATAACCATTCTGACAGCTGACTTTTGTGATAATTGATGACAGTTTTCTATGGATTTTCTGCATTAAGTGTGGAACTAAGTGGCTTTTACTTTAAAAGTAGTCAATTAGCCCCAGCTTGCAGGATACCGTTATGGGTCGTATTGTTACCTATCACTGGTGATCAACCTGGGGAGATAACCTAGCTTTCCCAGGCTCTGTTCACTGGAAATCATTCAAGAGTCAAGGGGTGAATTGTCTAGAGAAACCCAGGTACATAGAGGCAAATCTTTAATGTGGTCCTTACCCTCCTTAATCTGACCATCTCGGAAGTAAAGATAGTCTGAGTAGATGGAACACGAAGAGAAGTAATAATGCGAAAAGTAGAGAATTGAAAAAGAGGAGAAAGAGACGCAAACATTGAAGACAGAGAAAGGGGGAGGGGGACCACATAACATTGCCAGGAATAAGTGTCACCAAGTTTCAGCTCACGGAGACGATTTGAAACCTAGTCATTGAATAAATCAAATTCTATACGAGGAGAAAAATGTTAATTAAGAGGAGGAAAAAAAATCTGAAACTAAAAAAAAAAAAGACTCTAAAGAAGACAAAGTGATGAGTGAAAAGTTTCTTAAAAGGTATTGTAAGCTTTAATGGAGAGGTTAGGATTACAGATAATGTAATAAACCCTCAGTGAGTTATGGCTTCCTGAAAGTCTAAATGAAACCTTACCTGAAGAGAGAAAATTAAGAGTATTGATTTCATTTTGCCCTCAGGTTTTCGAGACTGGGTCCCCAAGGAGCTTCAGCGAGTTGGCTGTGTTGAACTGTTAAACACAGTGCAGAGACGAGTACGGCCCAAACTCCATGTCTTTGGTGGAATCCATGAAGGTAAGAAATGGGAGAAGGGAAATTGATGCCCATGTGGAAACTAGATTGGCCCATCAAGGTGCCTTTGGGTCCACCATGATCCATGAGCCACCTAGACAGGTCTTTTTGCAGATAGATACTAAAAGATCCATTTACGGCTTCTCCAAAATGTCAAGAACTGTTAGCTCCAAGATGGGCTAAACAGAGTAATCAATTCCTTACACAAATGGGAACCAGATCAGTTGACTTTTCCCCTGTCTTTCAAAGTTAACTGTAGGAAAATTCACAAGACCTGAAGGCCTCACAAATATTTTCTCAGAAGTCAAAGGTTCAGAACTGGAAAGAAGTCCAATGGTTTCCTGGTCTAGCACCTTTATTTTACAGGTGATGCTACTGAGACTCAGATAAATTTGCATTTTCATAATATCAGATATTTGGTAGCAAGGAACAGAAACAGAGAACCTGCCTTCTTTGGCTATGAATCCAATACTCTGGCAACTGAACACTTTAAAAAAAATCATTTATCACACTCTGCTTAAGTCAAGGTTAACAACATTGATAACCTGGCATACTCTCCTCTAAAATGTTGGCACGGTTGATCACGAATAGTCCTTTTTTCTCTTGCACATGAACAGGCTCCATCTGGCTGTTTGCAAAAATGAAGTCTTCCAGTGAGCAGGGTTCTGTATAGGAACCATGAACATCCAGAGCTCAAAGGGATCTGAGGAGCCCTCATTTTATAGATGAGGAAGCTGAGGGCCAGAGGATTATGTGACTTGCCCAAGGTGATGCATATAATAAAAATACATCACCCAAAACCACAAGTTTTTGTATTGTATTGCTCTGCTTTTTATATTTTGAAGATAATAATAATGTTTTGTCCTTCATTTTCAAAGAAGACCACAACATCAGGGAGGTGATGCCATGACAAGCACATGAATAGGATTTGAGTGGGGGGCTATGTTAAGTCACCAGCCTCACCTTCTCCTAGGATTTAAAAGAAAGCCCAGGCAAGAAAAAGAGAAAGGGAGAGAGATGATAGATAAATAAAACAAATAAAATTTTCAGTAAGTTTTAAATGATTTCCCTCCTCTAACTTGCCTATCCAGTTTTTACTCCACAGAGAGTAAAATAAATGAAAACATTACCCTTTAAAAAAAATCTAACTGATTCTCTTCTGTAATTTGCTTTTGGGCCAGAGGTTTATGGTTCCTTATAGTTTGCATGTAGGCCTTTGTAACTCTGTGGAATCAAAAATTCCTGGTTTTCAGTCAACAAACATTGATTAAACTAGTATGAGCCAGGCTCTGAGGAAACAATGAAAAGGAAGGGAGGGAGTTCTATTTGCAAAGCATATACTTAGAGTCTGATTTTTTTTAAAAAAAATATATCATGAAATTTCTTTGCCTTGGCTGCTTCCCTTTGGGAAGACCCCCACTCAAAGGTATCACCTGCATTACCAGATTCTGCACCAATGGAGTTGGGCGGTGGGACCACTCTCCAACAGGCTGCTTAGGCCCCATCTCAACTGCTTTCCCCCCACAGCTCTGGAGTTCTTTGTATGCTCACAGTAGAGCAGGGATGTCTGCGGTCACGTGCCAGAAAAGCAAGGCAAAAAAAAAAAAGCCCCAAAGTTTGCTTTGCCAAGCTCACAAACCCAGAGGCTTCCTGGTTAGGTGGTAATAAAGAGCATATTGAAAATCCCCCCACAGAGCTAAGAGAAAATTCAGATTGCTCTGAGAGCAGGCACCAGCTGAGCAGGTAGAAAGTGGGGGTGCAGCCCTCAGAGAGAGCAAGGCCTCCAACCTGTCCTGAATCTGCTCTTTCAGAGAAGGAGGAAAAGGCATTTAGGCATGATTAACAATTGGAGAGTGGAAAGAATTCCATAGCCACATTTTTAAACTGATTTCTAAGTGAGGTTTCTAAGAAAAATGACTATGAATTTGAGAACAGGTTTTAAAAAAAAATGCTACATCTCCAGCCCCCCCCCATTTTTTTTAAATTGCCTTCATCTCACTGAGGCAAAAAAGGAGGGGCGACTCCATTAAAGTCCCCAAACAGTAAAGTTGTTTAAAGAGGAGATCATATTCAAATAAACTTGCCTCTTTTTTATTCCTTTAAGACAGCTGAAGAGGGCAGAAGGAGGGCAAATCCCAAACATCCCGATGGAGAGCGATAACGAGACTTTATGACCTCAGAACTAAACACTCACATGGAAATGTTTTCCCCACTCCCCCTGGAGATTTTTCCATTGACCCTCATTAAGCCTTCTGTAGGTTCGGTAGGTTTATATACTTGGAGACTTTTCAGCAGGAAAACACACACACACACACACACACACACACACACACACACACACACAAACAAACTCAGCTCGTGTAGTTCTTGAAGGTTTCCCCAAACTCTATGCATATAAACACACACACACACACACACACACACACACACACACACACACACACACAGAGCTCACTTAGCTCTTAGAGGTTTCCTCAAACCCTCACTTCTTGAAATAGATTTTTACCAATCCATTTCCCAATGTCCCTAAATCCCCAAGTCATAATGACATATTCTAATATCTTATTTTATTAATTTCATTAAAAAGATTAATTGAATCATAGCAGCAGAAGGGCAAATACCTCATAGTAAAGGGAAAAGGGAGCCATGATGTCTAGATCTTGGAGGTATAGTGCATTACCCATGATAAGGCACACACACACACACACAAACACACACATGTTGATAGTGATTTCATTAGCCTCTTTCCAGAGGTCATAGCAATTACTTAAATAGTCCATGGGAAGTACTTTTATTTGCCTCACATTCCAAGAAGTCAAAATAAAAACACACAGAGACTTCTGGTCTTTTGTTTGTCAATTCTCTTATACAAAGTAGGAGACCATAAGGCAGCACAAAGAAAACCAGATTTGGAATTAGAATCCTGGGTTCAAATCCTAACTCTGCCACTTCCTAGCTAAGTTACTTTGGTTAAGTCCCCTGGTCCCTCTGGGCATCAGTTCCCTCATCTGTAAAATAGAATTGAACTAAATGACTTCTAGGGTCCTTTCAGGTTCTAAATCTTAAGATTTTATTATTTAAGACAAGGAACAGAGATTTACATCTCCATGCTAAATGGTAAAGGAACAATAGTTTTTTTTTTTCCCCCTATGTCCTAATTTCTATGTTAAGACAGGACTAGAACACAACACACCTTTCTTTTTCAAAAGAGAAATAGATGGCAGCTGCTAACATCTGGATCAGCTCAGCTGAATTTCAGCCTACCTTCCACTGAGGTCACCACCATTTGTGTCTGTAATGGTCAACATGAACCACTCTTCCCACAGGTTACGGCATCATGACAGACGGTTACACAACATATATCAACGCCTCAACGTGTACGGTCAGCTTTCAGCCAACCAACCCTCCCATTATATTTGACCTTCCAAACCCTCAAGGATCATGAAGCACTCTAAATGCCCCCCTTGGAGCAAAGGAAGGAAGGTCGATAAACTGCCATTTTTCTAATTCTAAACTTACATTCTCTTACATGTTTCTTTCCAAATTCTGTGAGTTTTTTGTAAAATTGCTGGTACAAAAACGACGCTAGAGGTTGTGCTTCCCCCCCTTTTTTTTCTATTTCTTTCTTTTTTATTTTATTTTATTTTATTTCATTCTTTTTGGAAATGCAGCATCCGTTTTAAATTGATAAAACATTGTGGATTTGTAAAATGACTCCTGTTTTTTCAATGACCATGCCATTGTAAATCATTAGTGTTCTCCAAAGGACAGCCAAGCTTTCTTTTAAGAAATGAGAAATGTTATTTTATATGATATAAGCTGGAAGAAAAAAAAAAGACAGAGGCAGTGTTGTTTTTTTTTTTTATAAAATCACCCAGATTTGCACAACTGTTGAGTACTGTTTGATTTTTATTTTGTGATGTCCTTTGTTTGTAAGTCCCGATGTATAGAGACTTCTAGACAGAAGTTAACTTTAAAGGGTCATCTCTGCACACACCTCAAGGCACATGCTTTCCTTCCCATGGTAGCATAAGCAACATCAAGGGGATGGAACAAGCCTCGGATATGATGTTTCTGGCCTCTTTCAAAGGGCAGTTTAGTTAGCAACATTGGTTTTTGTGATGATATGCTTTCTTATTATTTTGGTTCATTTTTTAAATTATTTTAGCTTTAAGAACATGGGGATGAAATCCATAAAGAACATTTGTTTCTTGCAACAAAAAAAAAAAAGAAAAAAGAAAAAACATGTAAGTGCAGACTTCTTTTAAATATGAATTTATATATATATATATATAAGTATTTTTTGTGCATTTATAACTAAGCTAGGAATTTAATATTACCAGCATAACAGCTACAGAGTTATGTTGCTCGGCACCTCTAAACTACGAAAAATGTTAACACATTTTCCCATCAGTGCTCAAGGCCTCGATGAGCTGGCGTTAAATCTAGGTGCAGTCTCTGACATGTATAGAATCAAATGGATGCAATGGAGCCGATCTAAAATAAGGCTTAGTTGTCCTTTATATTTAAATATCTTTGAATTGTCTCCTTCTTTTCTCTCTTTCCCCCCCCTTATTTTGCACTGTGTGTAAATGCAATCTTGCTAGCACAAAATATTGTCGCAGCTAGGTATTTCTGTTCTTCCACTGTAAATGCTATCGGGCTTTATTCCATTTTTTGTTTATCTTGTTAATGGAATTTAGGAAAGCAGTTGTTTCTTTAAATTTATTGTGATATTCTATATCTAGCGGCCTTTATATGCAAATAAAATTGCAAGATTTTTAAATAGTTGCTGTTTGAGGGTTTTGGTGGGGATTTTAGGGCTTTGGGGTGGGGAGATTGCAGAATCAATTCGCTCAGCATCAGCTTTCCCTTTCAGGAGAATTAGAATAAGTGACATTTTTTCCTAATTTTCCATAAATTTTTATTACCTACCATTCGTGGGTTGGAAAACAGGTCGATAAAGCACTCAGTGGATTTTTTCCATCACTTTGCCATCTATCTTGCCACAGATTTCAGGAAGGAAAAATTTCATCTCTGGAGATTATAATTCAGTGTGAACAAAGTTGATGTTCACTCAAGGCTCCATGTATCCAGGGTATGTAGCCTATGCATATATATGGAAATCCTGTGAAGGGAGGTACCAGTCTGGGGCAAAGAAAAGAGAATTAGTTATATAACAACCCCTTCCCCCTCCTAATTTGCCTCAAAAGTAGGTTAATTAGCCCCTGTCCTTTATAATGCTTACTCACTAAAATATTGTTCAAATAAAAGATATCAATCTGTCAGTAAAATAATTTAAAATACAAATATACCTATATAATCTAATTTTAAAAATCTGTAAGAAACACCATGAGACTGAATTCATATCTGCATATATATATATATACACTGAGTTTACAGATAATATATATTTGTGATATATATTTTATATATCTATCTACCAATTCATCCTCATACTAGTAGAGAAGTATATGCATGTATGCATATATTGAATTTATATGTATATTTATATATTAGTTACCTAAATTAGTTACCTAAATAATATCTGCTATTTATATATTATATATTATGTTTATAAATTTACCCTCAGGTTATTAATTATAAACATAAATATTTATTATACATATATACAAAGTGTAGAAATATGAATATATTACATATCTATATGCAGGATATGAGACAGAGGGAGTGTGTCATTGGATTTAACTTGGCAACTGAACTTAGGATCTATAGCTAAATCTAAAATTTTCTTTTCTGGAAATGGAAAGAAATGTTGCATAATGGGATATGTGTATGGGGGTTCTGACAGTTTCTGGTACTGACAGTTAAGTTAGGCATTTAATAAAACTGCTTTCCATTGTGTGGGAAAGAAATGAACATATGCAAGACAAATTTGGATCAAAAAGTAATGATAGCTGACATTCGCATTGCTTTGCTGTTACCAAAGGACCTTACAGGCATTGTATTATTTGAACAATACTATGAGAATGTTATAGGTATTATTATCACCATGATCCTCATTTTCCATATGAGTATACTGAGTGTGCGAGAGATTATTTGTCCATTTTCACATATACAGTAAATTTCCCATATACAATGGGATTCTAGTTCAGCGCTTCCCGTCTCCAAGGCCAGGACTTATTCTATGATAGAACATTGCCTCTATAGAGGGCAGTGACTTGCATAATAAATAGTACTTTCATTCATTTCATTTCATTATTTATTAAATTCCTACTGTGTCTGCGTGTGTGTGTGTGTGTGTGTGTGTGTGTGTGTGTGTGTGTGTGTTGAAAAAGGGAAAAAGGTTTGATGAGTAAGATCTAAAGTTGTGTATAGGAATGCCTCAAACAAGAAAAAGGTGGAAGACTGATCAGATTAATGAGAGGTGAAATGGCATCTGGGCTTCATTGCTTACCAGGCCCAATACTGAATCATTTGTTTAGAGTTGGAAGAAACCATACAGATCAACTCATCCAAAGCCTTCATTTTACAGATAACGAAATAGGGACCTGGAGGATTAAATTACTTACCCTAGGTCACATGGGTAGTGGCATGGTCCCAGGTTCTCTGAGTCAAAATCTAACAGTCTCTCCATTATTCCATAGATTTCATTTTTCTGGGCCTTCATTTCTTCATCTGTCAAATGTGGATGATAGTAATTATTGCCACATCCTAATGTTGCTATCAAGAAAAGGTTCTGTAACATAGCTTTTAGATAAATGTTAACATTTATTATCATTGTGGGAATGGATACATCCATTGATGGCACTAATTAGCTCAGTGAATTGAGCACAGGAACTGGATTCAGGAAGACCTGAGTTCTAATTTGCCTTCAGACACTTGTTTTCTGTGTGATCCAAGTTATTTAACCTTTATATATGATGGTTTCCTCATCTGTAAAAGGAAGTTAATAATCACCCCTACATCCCAGGATTGTTGTGAGGATAAAATGGCATAGTATTTTGCAAGACACTTAGTATCATGTCTGACACATTGTAGGTACTATATAAATGTTAGCTAACATCATTATGGTCATTATCATGACCACCACCATCATCATCACCATCACTATCATCATCATCACATCACCATCAACATGATTATTTTCTTTTGTTGAATTGGTACTTAAAGATTTTACTTATTTTGAGTTTTACAATTTTTCCTCTAATCTTACTTTCCTCCCCCCCCACAGAAGGCAATTTTCCAGTCTTTACATTGTTTCCATGGTATACATTGATCCAAATTGAATGTGATGAGAGAGAAATCATATCCTTAAGGAAGAAGCATAAAGTATAAAAGATAGCAAGATCAGACAATAAGGTATCAGTTTTTTTCTAAATTAAAGGTAATAGTTCTTGGTCTTTGTTCAAACTCCACAATTCTTTCTCTGGATATAGATGGTATTCTCCATTGCAGACAGCCCCAAATTGTCCCTGATTGTTGCACTGATGGAATGAGCAAGTCCATTAAGGTTGATCATCACCCCCATGTTTTTCTGATTCTGCTCATCTCGCTCAGCACATCAGTTCATGCAAATCCCTCCAGGCTTCCCTAAATTCCCATCCCTCCTGGTTTCTAAAAGAACAATAGTGTTCCACAATATGATTATTTTCATCATTCATCCCAGAAAGAGAATGGTGAGATACCCTGAAATGATATAATGTCTTAGAATCTTAAGTATTACCAGTAGAAGATGAAAGATCAGTCATGGAACTCAATCTCTGCCAGCATAAATACATGTGCCATCTCTAACAAGTGCTTATCCAGCCTCCACTTGAAGGTCCCCAGTGATGGGAACCCAACTACTTCCCCAGGAAAGCCCATTCCAGTTTTATGCATGGAAGTATTTCTAGACATTGAGATGAAATTGCCCCCTGTGTAATGTATACCCCACTCCTATTTTCCTCCTTCCACTAGGGACAAACCATGGCAATGCCATGACTTGCAAGTGAATTGTTCTCGGTGTCCTCTTCAAGAACAAAGGACAAACAACAACAGTTAAATGTCAAATGCTTTTCAAATATTAACTCATTTGATCCTCACAGCAACTCTAAGAAGCTATTATCCTCTTTTTTTGCAGTTGAGAAAACTGAGGCAAATAGAAATTAAGTGGTTTGCCTAGGATCGCACAAATAGTAAAGTGTCTGCAATTCAATTTGAATCCAGGAACAGCTCTTTCCATTGCACTGTTTTATCTTTCTAGGATAAAATTTGGAGTTGAAATCAGAAAGATTGTAGTTTGAATCTTGCCTTAGAACTTTACTAGTTGATTCTTCTCAACTCTCACCTTCCTCATCTGAAGAATGATCCTAATGATAGTATCTTCTTCCCAGGGTGGTGGTGAGGATCAAATGAGATCATAACCCTTAAAGTATTATGTACATCCTATCTATTTTTAGGTATTTTTTATCTTCTCCTCAAAATATGGTCCACAGATTTTTGCAGTACTCAGAATATGCTCTACCAAGGGCAGAGTTCAGTAGTATTATATCTGCCTTGTTTTGGACACTAAATGATAGTTGGCAAAAAGACTTGAGTTCAAATCCCATCTTTGACACCAATGGACATGTAAGCTTGAACAAGTAATTTAGCTTCTCCTTTAACTTCTCAATTCTAGACATTTCTCTGAAACTAATTTGCAGAGAATGTGCCAACCTTCATTGTTAGAAAGGAGTTCACTTGCCAGGAGTTTCCTATAAATCATGGGTCCAAATTGAAAACAAACAAAAAATAAAATAAATGATAGGGATAGTGTTGACCTTACCCTCCAAAATCCCTAGATATCATTAACATGAATTATCTCAATCAGTAGTTCTGTCATCTCATTTTGGGGTAGTTTAATTTTATTGACTCAATTATAGAAATTGACATTCATCTCAATTAGATTTCATCTTATCTGATTCAAGTTATCTTTCTAGTCTTTTGAGAGCTTTTTGGGTCCTGACATTTTTGGATGCTCCCAGCTTGCTGCCATATGTAAATTGGAGAAATGTGCCATCTGTGCTTCCCTCCAAGTCATCAGTAAAAATGTGTACCAAAGACAGATTCCTGGAACACTCCACTAGAGACTTCTCTCCAAGTTTCTGTAAATCATTGCTCTGTGGATGCAGGCATTCAACCATTCTGCATCTGCCTCACTTGACTGTCACCTAGCTCCAGTCTCTCCTTCCTGCCCACACAAGAATAAGATGAGAGACTTTGTCAAACTCCTGTTAAAATAGTACTTTGTCTGTCTTTGGCATTCCCTTGGTCCATTAACCCCATAAAAAGAAATGCTTGGCTGTGATCTATAAACATGAGAATTCAACATCATTGCTTCCTTTTCTAAATGTTCCTAAGTTATCCTTTTAATAATGTCTACCACGAAAATGACAGGAAACTAAATCTAAGTCAATGGGCAATAACTTGAAGATTCCAACCTTTTTTTTTTTAATTGGGACATCACTTGAGAACTGGGCCTGGAGAGAAGAGGAACTAGGGAGCAAACAAGCTGGATTCACATCTCAGCTCTGCTATTTGTTCCTATGTGATCTTTACCATCTTGCAACCCTTCTGGGGATTTGGTCCTTCTTCCACAAAATAGGAGCGTCTAACCAGGCAGGAAGTGAATTAATAAACATTAAACATCTCTTATGGACCAGGGAGGACAGGTAGATGGATCAGTAGATAGAATACTATTTGGAGTCAGGAAGACTCATCTTCCTTAATTCAAACCTGACCACAAATATTTAGTAGCTGAGTGACCTTGGGCAAGTCATTTTACCCTGTTTGCCTCAGTTTCCTCATCTGTAAAATGAGCAGGAGAAGGAAATGACAAACCAGTATCTCTGCCAAGAAAACCCTAAATGGGGTCATGGAGAATTAGACAAGACTGAAAAACTTTTGGAATGAGCCAGACACTATTCTAAGTGTTGGGGCTACAAAGAGAAAGGCAAAAGACCAAATGATCTCTAGGGTCTTTTGCAGCTCTGTGAATATTTTCATCTGATGATAATGACAATTATGGTATGTTATGGCATTTTAATGCCTGCAAAGGTCATATATATATATATATTAGCCCATTTTATCCTCACAGTAATCCTGTGAGGTTGGTATTTTTTCTATACCTATTTTACAGATAATAAAACTAATGCAAAAAGAGATTAAGTGACTTACTCAGAGTCACCCAACTTCCACATCTGAGGCAGGATTCGAGCTTGGGTCTTCCCAATTCCATCTTCAGCACTCTATGTACTCCACCGTCTAATTGCTCATCTCTAATTCAGTGGCACCTCTCCCATTCACATTTTTCCCCAAAAAATCATCAGCAGAGGCTCATCAATAACATCCACTTATTTCTTCAAGTCCTTTGGCATATAGTTTCTCCAGGTCTTGTGATTTGAATTTATTGAAGGCTTCCTGTTGATCATTATGTGCTAAACTGGAAATCAGTCAGACAACAAAATAAATTTGTGCTGAGTAGACTTCTTTCCAAGATCCGGTTTGAGATTTGGAGTGACGAGAAATTGTCTTAGGATTTCACTGATCCGGAAAACTCCTGGCCGGGAGAATACTCCTTTTGCTGATGAAGGCCCTTATTCTCTTCATCTCTCAGTTGGAAAAAGTAGCCTGGGTCACAGGTCATTGTCTTGCTCAGGATAATCTAGACAGTATATGTGAGAGGCAGGAATCGAACCTAGAACTTCCTGACTTTAAGATCAACCCCCTATTTATTATACTATGTTCCCTCTCTTTCATTATTGCATCATTATGACTTGGAACAATGATTATCCTACATTTTTTAATTTACCTCCATCTCCCATCATAGCTGGGCATGAGGAAGCCCATTATTACCTTAATCTCCATTCTGAATTCCTACTGTTTGTGGTTCCTACTAACCTTTGAAATAGGACTTTTGTTTTTATCCTTTTATTTAACTTGCTTTTCATCTTCTATCTGTACATAGCTTATCAAAAGCTAAAATAGACTTCCCAGCAAGTCACATCATTCTCTTTAAACCACACCCTCCCTCTTTTGTTCCTTAAATTGTTTTTGGCTTGCATCACAAATAGTTCCTTACTGAGAGCTGCCCATTATGCTCCTCAGGCCAACTGGGTCTATGGAATTTGGGTGCTACTCTTTCCCTACATCCATTGTTTGACCCAGGATGAAGTCAATCTATTAGCTGTAGGTTACACAGGTACTCCTTCCTCATGAAATCTTTGCCATTCTTTGTAGGAAATTGAGTGTGCTTTTGCATTCTGTGAGAAATTCCACAAGTTGATTTTTCTGCTTTTTGGGTACAATGAGTTCAGAGTATTCCTGTGCAAGGCAGATATGAAATTCCTGTTTCTCATTTGGATGTCATTATTTAAAGTGTTCAAGGTTTAGTCTCTATTGGTGAAGGGATTTATTATTTCCAATTATTTAAAATAGTCTAGAGAATTCTGTAAACCTGGAGATTTGCTCCAATATCCTTCTCTCAGGAATTGTGTTCACCATCCCTCTCATTTCTATGCCTCCATGAATCTCAATCAAGAAGACCTTTATTTGTATATGAACTCATTTTCTCCTTCTTTTAGAAATCATCTTCCTTCAGGGATGTTCCACTTTTTTTCTTCCATCATTGGTCAGCACTAACTTGGTGGTCTCCTTTAATCCTCTCAGCAGCTCCCTGGCTTAAGCAAATAAATACTATGAACCCATCTCAGGGAGGGAAAAGAGAAACTCCCAGGATTAAGGATTTGTCAATTCTAGATAAGAAGTTAGCTTTGTCTCCAAGCTTAGTGTGTAAACAGCTACACTGACCAACCAACACGAGCCAGTAGTCTTAACAAACCACAGCTGCCCCATCCTTAGAGAATAGGTCCTCGTCTTTATGGACCTGATATCCCCTACATTGTCTTGATTTCACAACACCCTTCCCCTCCTTCTTATCAATTAACCAACATTTACTAATAGTCAAATACATACCAGACACTTGCTGGCTTCTGGGGAGACAAAAGTGAAATTGTTTTTGCCTTCTTAGAACTTACATCTCATCAGGACAAACTTATATACATAGACATATTCAAAAGCCAAAGTAAATTGAAAGTATTCTGGAAAGAGTGCTAAATCTGTAGTCTGAAGACCTGAGTTCTGCTATAATTATTGTGTGACCTTGAACAAGTCACTTAACGTCATTGAGCCAGTTTGCTCATATTTAAAAGGAAAAAGTTGGGGCCCCTAGGTGGCACAGTAGATAAAGCATGGGCCCTGGAGTCAGGAGGACCTGAGTTCAAATGCAGCCTCAGACACTTAATAATTACTTAGCTGTGTGGCCTTGGGTAAGCCAATTAACCCCATTGCCTTCCAAAAAAAAAAAAAAACCCGGGGAAAAAAAATAATAATAATAAAAGGAAAAGGTTGGACTAGATGATCTCTCAGGTCTCTTCCAACTCTGAAATCATCCTGATCTAGATTCCTATAATCTCATGAAACGACTTTTTTTTTCATGTCTTGGTATGGCAGTAACTAACTCTGGGTTCTCAAAGGAATATTAATGGTCTGCTTAAGTTGGAGAGACTTGGACTGCACCTCCAGAAACTGAAAAGATGTGGAAGGACCAGCTTAGCTAAGAGCCGACAGTCTCATCACTAACAGGGAGACCATTTGCTGGGAAGTTATTGGCCACTTAACCTCTGTCTATCTCAGTTTTCTCAACTGCAAAATGGAAACCATAATAGCACCTATCTCCCAGGGCTGCTGTGAGGATAAAATGAGATGATTTTCATAAAGCATTCTGTAAACCTTGAAGTGCTACACAATTATCTTTATATTTATTTATATTTATATATCCATTTATGCATATGTGTTATTATATTAATTATATTGTGTTTTATGTGTGTGCACATATATAAAACAATATAATTAATATAATAATATACGTGTAAATATACACATGAATTCGCATAGATGTATGTGTTTACATATAAATGGTATATGTACGCCATATGATGCCATGAGAGAGAGAAACTGTTTCCATTGAAGGCATTGAGATAAGGACTGGACTTTTGATTTCACTGCTATAGTGACCCAGCACCTAAGAGGCTCATAGGCATAAGGAGTGGTGACTTACCCAGGATCAGACAGAAGTGAAACTTGAACTGGAGTCTTTCTAGCTCCAAGACCAGCTTTCTCTCTAGTAAACCATGTTTGTTGTTCAGTTGTTTTCAAAAACTCCCCAAAACCATTTGGGGTTTTCTTGGCAAAGACACTGGAGTAGTTTGCCATTTCCTTCTCAGCTCATTTTACAGATGAGCAAACTGAGGCAAACCATGGTTGTTTTTTTTTAAATGACTTGCTAGAATGTGCCTGAGGCTAAATTTAAACTCAGGAAGATGAGTCTTCGTGGTTAGAAACTGAGACCTCTATCCATTGCACCATCCAGCTAGTAGATGATTGATAGATAAACATAAATGATAGAAATGCCATTTTCTCTGTGATTCCTTTTTACTGGAGGACATAAGATGTTGCTGAATTTGTCAAGGTCTTTGGGTCACATTGTGGGGAAGAGATTAGTTTGCCTGTGTCTGATGTAATCTGATAGTTCTGAAGATCAACTATCAAGGTCAAGAGTGCAGCTAACTGAATGGAGAACAAGTGACCTTGGAGTCCGGCGTTTCCTTTGTTAGTTGCCTTCTTTTCTCCTACAGCGACACTTCTGACCCCATTGCTCAGTGACTCTCTCTCCTGTGGGCTCCACTACAATCACAGAGCTCCCCCAACTTCCCTCTGCTACTTTGGTGTCTTCTCTTTGTACATTAAATGTGAAGGAGGCCACTGCCCTATGGGTGATAAAAATGTTTTTAAAATGACAATTAATGCAAGGCAATCTCAGCATTGGTCACCACCCAATGAACCACTTGTTTCATATAAAAAGTCAAGTCACAGAAATAGAAAAAAATGTTTCCTGGGAAAACAGTGTCCATTTTCCGAACTCACATCATGTCAAGGTACCAGATAAAGTGCTCATCCTGGGTTTGTCTCCGCTTCTCCTCATTTTCATTTGTTGATTTAGGGATGCCTTCCAAGAAACACTCACAAGGTAAGAAGTCTGGTTCACTCTCATATCTCTGAGTGTCTATATCTGGATAATGGGGGGAGAGGGAGAGAGAGAGAAAAATGTATTTCCATTAGGAAGCAAAGCAGCAGCCTTCTAAAAGCCTGGGTAGGCATGTTGGGGTGGCTGTCTCCACCTCCTCATCCATCAGTTTTGATGTTTATGATGCCAAAGCTACCACAAGATGCATTTGGCCTTCCCACAGACACTAGCTAGCAGTGTCAGTGACTGGGATATGGATAAAATGAGTGTTATTCCTCGCTCTGCTTCCTCCAATAACCTTATCAAATGACCTTGGGATTAGAGAGGTCCTTCCTTCCTTGGGAATAGATAGGTGAAACTTCCCTTGTGAATAATCAAAGGCTTATCAGCATGTGAAAAGAGCAGAGCATCAAATTATATCAAACATCTATTGAGTATCTACAATTTTCAAAGAAATAACTTCTGCTCTTGTAAAGGTTACAGTCTGTTTGGGAGACAATTAACCAAGAAAACAATCATTTATTCAGAACCTACTGTGTGATAGATGCTGAACAAGACATAAACAAATAAAAAAACTCCATGTCAACAACAAAAAAGATGTTTGTTTGATTTTTTTCTCAATAGTAAGATATTAGAATTATAGATTAAGAGCCAGGAGAGAGACTGGATATTCTTGATTCCGATAGAAGAGAGGGAAGATTGTGGGTAGTCAGATACAATGCATTTTTGAGGAGGGACAAAGTGAAAGGAAAAATAGAGTAAATGGAAGTGGGGAGGAATAGGACATAGGATAAAATGATGGACATAGGATAAAAAAATGTGATCCATTCCAAAGACAAAGCTGATGATGTCTAAATACAGACTAAAGTACACTTTTTTCTTTCACTTTATTTTTCTTGAGGTTTATCTTTGTGGGGGAATTTACAAGACTATTGTAGTAATGTGAAAAAAAAATTAATATTTGAAAAAAAATACCCCCCCCCCAGGATAGGTAGGTGGCACAGCAGCTAGGGCAGTAGTTTTGGAGTCAAGAATACCTGAGTTCAAATCCTCATATATTTCTAATGTGTGACCCTGGGCAAGTCATTTAATCCCAATTGCCTCAAAAAAAGAAGGATCTCTCATTATACCGATGGGATAACTGAGACCCAGAAAGGTTATACAACTGGTATTTTATTTTTGTTTTATACCATACTTACTTTGCCTTCATCTTTTACTCCAATTCTATTCTTCCTTATAAGCAAAACATTAGAAACATTTAATCAAAACCAACTGATCTAGCAAGGTCATATTATATTATATATAATATGTTTATGTATTCCACATGTGCACCTCATTTCTCTGGTTCCCCTCCCCACTGAGCAGGATGAGATATGTTTTCTTGTCAGTTCTCTGAACCCAAGACTTTATTACAACTCATTATAGCTCAAATTGCTTTTCAGTGTTGTTATTTACGTTATCAATAAGACTTTCTAATAGCAATTTGGAATAATAAAAAGAATCTATATGTTGACTTTCAGTGATCAGCTTTTCGAGTTTGTTTGGCACAAGCCAAGTGGGGAGATAATAGTGGGGAGGGCAAAGGGCAGTGATCCTCTTGTTTCTTCTAAGTAGGTAGTCAGCATAACTAGGAAACTCAGTCTGCATGATAGAATCAGTATAGGTTGACATCATTTCTAGAGGATAGGGATTGGTGGAACCAGTGTGGTTGCAATCTAGTCTTCTAAAATGGTTTATTTTCTTAATTTACTACATGAAACAGTTTTTCTCTAATGGCACCTGGCATGTCATCTACTAAATGTACCTTAATGTCTTCATCCATCACTTCAGAATGCTTTTGCATACATCAGTTGTTGACATTTCCCCCCTCCCCAACAAATAAATGAGGGGAATGATTTATCCAAAGCCACCAATCACTCATGGGTTTCCTAAGTGGTACTCCAGGGAAAAACGACCAAAAGCATAACTGGACTCCTTCCTCTAGACAGGGCTATGTGGAAGGGAAACTTTGGTAATAAGTCTACATGAAAAATGTTCCTGGGAATTTGTCCACTGGGATCCAGTTTGTTTCCCAGGGCTTTCCAAAAGGTGATTATTTCTCTTTCTTTTCCCTTGTGGAAAATGGTCATAAGATAGAAGGAGCAAACCACTGGTCTTTTATGTTTCAGATGGCCTATTGTCTGGAAACCAACAGTCTTCCATGAATACCCAAGAACTGAAGTCATCCAGTTATATGTGGGTTATATCTAGAGATATATAGATAGCTTAGAAGACAGAAAAGTGGGTCTCAAATTAGGAATACCAGAATTCTAATATGATCTCAATATGACTTGCTTCCTTATATTCTTCCTTATAAGAACAATATTAGAAGCATTTAATCAAAACCAACTGATCTAGCAAGGTCATATTAAAATATGTGTTATATTCCACATGTGCACCCCCTATCTCTGGAACCCATCTCTACTGAACAGAATAAGCTGTGTTTCCTTATCAATTGTCTGAACCCAAGACTTTATTACAGTTTCACCAAATTATAAAACAGAGGTCATAATAATCCCTATCTATTAGGGTTGTTATGAGTCTCAAAGGAGATAATACCTATAAACATCTTATAAGGCATAGTCTCTGCCACATATTAAATACTTAACATATTTATTCCCTTCTCGATATTTTTCTATTACTTTATACAGAATACTTTCTTTGACCATAGTTCCCATCCCATCTGGCCATACACTGGAATACCATCATGGACATCTTGTCATCTGCTCTGCCATCATATGTATATCTCTCCACCTCTATCTCCTCTTGGTACAATAATAAAATCAATACAGCCATCGCTACTAGAAAAGGGATGTGAAACCATTGTCCTGTGACTCTATTCATTATTTCTAAGACAGTCTAGACCACAGCTTCCTTTCCTGGACATTTTTCCGCTCCCTTAAATCTCTTGGGTTTTTTGAGGGGAAAGATTGGCTTATTTTTTCATTTGTATCCCCAATGTTGGACATACTGTGGGTGTTTACTAAGTACCTGCTTGTTTGATCCAAACTCAATTTATCCATCTAGCAATAATAGGCTTCTCTCAAAGGTACACAGCAGTCATTTAATAAGGATTTGGATTGAAATGAGTCAGAGAACTTGAGAGGAAGAAGGAGGCCTTGGTCTAAGTCTAAGGCAACTTGTACCTGGATAAGAAAGCCGGCTAGAATATACTGGATAAGTGGTCAGCCAGCCTCTAATTAAAACCTTTTCTTTAAGTTTAAATATGTTTACATTATTGGATTTTCTCAGTAGGACGCTAGGCAGCACAGTGGAGACCTGGACCTGGAGTCTGGATGACTCATCTTCCTGAACTCAAATCTGATACTAACTGGCTGTATGACCCTGGACAAGTCATTTCATCCTATTTGCCTCAGTTTCCTCATCTGTACAGTAGCAAACAACTCCAAGAAAACCCCAAATGGGGACATGAAGAGTTAGATACTGAAAAATGGCTCAACACTTTTTTCAGTAGAGTTTCCTCCTTGAGGGCAAAGACTATATTTTTCTTCTCCTTTTATCCTCATTGCCTAAATAATATCTAGTAATTACTTAATAATGTATGTTTCTTTGGATTGGATTGAAAGGAAACTCATTTCCTACCCCTCCAAGTTGCATGTTTTATTTTTGCCTAACTCTAATGATTAGGGAGGCTTTTCCTTCCATCAAGGTTAAATTTTTGCAGTTTCTACCCATCCCTTTTACTTCTCCCCTCCAAGACCAAGCAAAATATCTTCACTTGAAGTCCTTTGTATACTTTAATATGGCTCCCATGACATCTTTGTCATCTTCTCTTCTCATGGGCCTTCACCACCCTGGATGTTCACTTCTTGCTAGCTTATGATGCATCTTTGTCCAGAACTAAACAGATACTCCAGATGGGCTCTCGCCAAAGAGTACAGGTCAATAGGAAAGCTGTGGAAAGGGAGTGCAGTGGTCAGGGTGCTGTACCATACATCAGGAACACCTAGGTTTGAATCCTCCCTCTGTTACTGGCCTGGGCAAATCACTTAATCAATCTTCTTATCTGTAAAAATGGGATTAATAATAACATGTATTCCTTTGGTTTGTTTTGAGGCACTTATATTTAAAATGCTTTACAAACCTTAATACAATATAAACTAATATTATGACATAGGATGAAATATGGTACTACACATGTATGCACTTAGTACAGAATCTTTTTAAAAAACGATCAGAGATTTGGCTCATCAAACTGCAAAGATCCTTGAACTAAGGGTATCTAAGGGACTCCTGCCATTTTAACACTTTCCATGTGTCACCATTTCCTTTAGAATTACCCATGGTTCTGAGGATCAAAAAGACTGCAATCACCTACCTTCACTGGCTCTTGACCTCAAACCTTAAAACATATATTTTGAATGTTTCACCCAAGAGAACATATCAAAATCAGTTTTTTATAAATAATACAGGGAAATCTATAGGCTTTCTAGTTTTCACATCCAAATATCTCTGAATTATATCTTTATAAATCATGCATATGCAAATAGATTAGATATAGAGATAGATATAGAGATGGAGATGGAGATGGAGATAGAGATAGATAGATATAGATAGAGATAGATATAGATATATAGATATAGATAGATTAGATATAGATATAGATATAGATATAGATATAGATCCATGTGTGTATGTACTCTAATAATTTCCTGGATTTGTGTTCTCATTGATATAGGAAAAAACATAGATAAAAGAAATTAAAAAATATATAGAATATAGTGCTTCTGATAAAAATTATCTTGATTTTTCTTTAAATATATTTTCTATTTACTTATATGTATTTATTAAAATAGAAAGTAAGTTTCTAGCCAATCAAGTGAGATAACATTAGATGTAGAGCACTTTACACAGGGGGTACACAGTAGGCACTTAATTAATCCTTATTTTTTTTTTCAAAGCAGGGGCTATTCCCCTTTAGTCTTTATCCCATTAGGTCCTAGTGTAATGCCAAGCACAGAGTAGGTCTTTTGTAAATATGTGTTGCTTGATAGGCTATATAGCATATATAAATTATATAATATATACATCCATATACAGATATCTCTATCATATTTCTCTCCTTTTCTCCATCTATCTATCTATCTAGCTTTGTAACTATGTATTCCTCAGACTTGTGGAAATTATGTAACCAATAGAATTTCTCTTCTTGTATCTACAAATATATTTTTATGGAGACAGCACGTTATCCTGCTTGGAGTCTGGACAAACATTCATATCTCATTTCTGACACTTACTAGAAGTGTGATTCTGAGCATGTCACTTAACCTGTTGCACTGAAAACTCCCTAAGAATAATCTACTAGGACCTGCTAGGTTGTGTTCTGTACTGATGAAGGAGTTTTCACAATGGCACTCCTCTTTCCTGCTACCAGTACCCCCACCTTAAATCATAGATCATTTGGGCATATGACAGTAACAAAAGTAGATTCAAATCATGTCTGCAAACTATTTGCTTAAGGAACAAGGGGAAAAATTCCAGTGGTATATGCATAATATTTATAGCATTGATGAAAAACAAAAGACATTCACATGTGCATTTAATGCTGATGATAATTGTTAGTATTTAAGTAGGGTTTCCACTGTCCTAAGTGCTTTCCAATATTATCTTTTTTTTAACTAATGCAAGAACAGATAGAAAAGAATTTACTGACATACATTTGGAGTTCCAAAATGATATAAAGTTGAAATAAACATGAAGCCTACCATTTCTTTCTTCCATTAAATGGCTTGGTAACCAGAATAATAAGTCAAGACTGAGAAGATGGCTTCCTGGAGCACCATTAGGTTATCAGTTTCATCCGCTATGACTGGAAGCCTGTTGGTTTCTGTGTTTCCCTTTTCACTTAAAATAGATGTAAATCCATCTGCAGAAGGAAACAATTCAGTGTACTGAAAAGAACACTAGATTGGTACACAGAAAATCTGGGTTCGGATCCTTATTGGACCACAAACAAGCTGAATAACTGAACGAGTCATTTCAACTTTGGGCTTCAACTGAGCCTCAGTCTTCTTGTCCACATAATAACAGGACTGGCCTAGGATATCTCTAAGAGGCCAGTTCCATGATGTTATGGCTATGCTTTGCATGTTATGCCTGGGAAATAGCAAAACGTAGGATAAGATCATAGACCATAGAATTATTGCTGGATGGGAATTTAGAGGTCATCCAATCTGACCACCTTATTTTATTTTTAATTTATGAAGTAAAACAAGTAACCCCATAAAATGGGAATAATAAAAAAGATGAAAGAAACTACAAATGTATTATTTATATTTACATTTAAATCTATAATGAAGTTATCATGTAAGTATCTTTTTTCCCATTTTTTTCTATACTTCCCCTTGCCACATCCTAGAGATGGCTGCCATTGAATACAAATAGGTATGTGTGTGTGTGTGTGTGTGTGTGTGTGTGTGTGTGTGTATGTATGTATATATGTAAATTTACTCTATATATCTATTTATTGGGTCTTTCTCTGGACATGGATAGCATCTTAATTTGTATGTTTATAATATTAATTTGGATATTTATAATACTTTAATTTTACATGGGAGGAAATGAATGACTAAGTGGAATAATGACTTGCCCATGAGTTCATTTGCAAATGGCAGAGTCTAGAGCAATGTAGCACTGAATTGGGAGCAAATGGTCCAGTGTTTGAATCCCGACTTTGCCGTTTTTACTACCTGTGAAACTGTGGGGAAAATTACTTGCCCTCTCTGGTTACTCAGATCCCTCAGCTCTTTAAATGAAGAGGTTGAACCAGAAGACCTCTCCAGATTCCTAAAACTATGGATCCAAAATCCAATAAGTCATACCTTTTGTGGTGATAGAGTACGGATGGGGGCAAAAGGAAAAAAACCAACTGTGTTAAAATTCCTATCCGCACTTGAATGTCTCAGACTGGTAAGTATGACTTCAGGCTTTCTCATGATAAATGTCTTTCCTAAAGCATGCATTGATAGATTTAGTTGCTTGATGTCGGACCATGCTCGAACAACAAGGGCAGGTGAATAGGCTTGTTGCAACAGTGATTTAGGGTCTGCTGGCTTTCTGGCGGTCACCGAGAGCTAGCTAGACCCGTCAGAACAGTCATTACAGCACCTCTGCGATGGGCTTTTCCAATGTTGTGGCACTTGAGAGATTGCTTGGGGAAAATGTGTTGTTCTTAAAGCTGCCTTTTCCCAGAGAATGAATTATGTATCTCAAGCTTGGGGACAATATGCCCACGACTCCAACTGCAGTTGTGGATTCAGCAGTATCGTATTTACCGATATGAATATTTATTTTCACACCATGGAGGCTGGGGTGGTAGTATTTGCAGGGACGAGCTTGGCTGGAATGCTGAGGACATCACCTACTGCTTTTTACTACTCAGCACTCTCCGGGCTATTTAAAGAACCCTTTCGTCACCATCACTTTGGGCCAGCCTTAAAAACAATTTAGTTGAGATCTACAGTCTCAAAGGCTCCTCAGATCTGTAATGCTGACCTAGAGGCAATTGGCTGTATAGGTGTACAGGTTGGCTGGTCATTTGTCTGCCCTTGTGTGGCTCCTTTCACATGGAACTTACAAACAAGGTTCAACATTTCAACCATCAAATAAATCTAGATTATTTCTCTGTAGGAAGAGAAAAGCTGGGATGTAGTGGTACAATGAATACATGGTTGTACATTCATCTTGTGGACTCTTTATTAAATGACTACTCTATGCAAATCAATCAGAGAAGTATTTGTAAAGTAAACAAGAAGGAGCATGGTGTAGCATAGAGCCAGTCTTAAATCACAAAGCCCTAAGTTCAAGGACTTCCTCTAATTCCTATTAGCGGTGCCACTAAGGACAAGACACAGGAGATGGAGCACTGGAACTGGAGTCGGGAAAACCTGAGTTCAAGTCTGGCTTCTAACATTTACTAGCTGTGTGACCTTGGGTAAGTCACTTCCACCTGGTTTCCCCTCAGTTTCCTCATCTGTAAAATGAGATAAAGAAGGAAATGGCAAATCCTTCCAGTAGCTTTGCAAAGAAAACCTCAGATGGGGTCACAGAATCAGATGTGACTAAAATGTCAATAACAACAAAGCATAGTGGCACATAAATCTTAGCTATTTGTCAACATTGATGAGGATGATATCTGTCCTTTGTTCTCAAAGAAGACCATGACATCAGGAAGGTGATGCCATGACAAGCAAGTGAATGGATTGGAATGAGGGGGTGCTGTGCTAAGTCACCAGCCTCACTTTCTCCTCCAGAGCCATCTGGGTATGGATATGGATCAGGATAACTGGAGATGGTCCTAGATATGAAGCAATCGGGGTTAAGTGACTTGCCCAGGGTCACACAGCTAGTTCATGGCAAGTGTCTGGGATTGGTTTCAACTTCTGTCCTCCTGACTTCTTATCCACTGCACCACCCATCAGCCCTTAATGGGGATGATGATAATTTAATGGGGATGGTGATGGTGTTGGTGATGTTATTTAAACTTTGCTCCAGGCAGCTCTAATATTATAAATTAAAATGAGTCACTGATCCACATCCTTGGAGGCCCTTGGCACCAGAAATTACTCTTACTTGGAGGTAATGACAAGACTGAAATCATAGGGTTGTCCTACCCCACCCCACTCTGTGAAAATGCAAAGGCACCTTGTTTTAGAAGATACCTTTAGTTGTTCAAATACACACCAAGTCATTCTTCTAGTTGAAGGAATGGAACTAATCTGGTGATCTACTCAAACTCCTTTATCCAGTTTTGCTCAGTGAGTGAGATGACCTGATCCCACAAAGACCCTGACCACATGACTTTGAGTGCATTGTTGTTTGAGTTCATAGAATATTATGATTGCTTGTTGGGCAGACTAGATTCTGAAATTGTATAATTGATTTTTAGGCGCATACCTAGGACCATGAACAATGAAAGGTGTAACTCCTCCCAGGGAGGCTACAGGTACTCCCCTTTCCCCGCCATTAACATTATTTCATTCATTTCTTCATTCATCCATTCATTCATCCATTCATCCATTAATTCATCTACCCACCATTTCCTCAATAAAAATTTATAATATATCTAATATATCCAATACATTTCACTAGTCATTCAGGTAGATAGGGTTAGGGTCTAAATCTCTCATTTCATTGGGACTTCTGAGAGGAGGAAACATCCTTTACCCAGGCAGATTATCTTTCCTCAAACTTAGGTTCTTAGAAAATTGCCTCAAGGGACCCTGAGAGATTAAGTAATTTAATTTACTTAGGGATCATACAGGTAGAATATATCAGAGGAGGAATTTGAACCCAGATCTTCCTGATTTCAAAGGCTAGTTTTCTAGCCAGAATACTCTGCAGAAGAAAAATAAGGTATGTCTTTCACTGTCAAGGATTGTTGGATTTCAGATTACTCTTGTTGCAATCTTATGACCCACTGTTTTTCAATTAAATAAAAAAAGTAATTTTTTTTTGAAATAAGCATATTTCAGGGTGACTAGGTGGTGCAGTGCATAGAGCACTGGCTCTAGAGTCAGGAGTACTGAATTCAAATCCGGCCTGACACTTAATAATTACCTAGCTGTGTGGCCTTAGGCAAGTCACTTAACCCCATTGCCTTGCAAAATCTAAAAAACTAAAAACTAAAAAACAAAAATACACATATTTCACAGGTCTTTGCCTGCATAATGACAGGAAATGATGTTTTTATGACACTTATATATGGTATCTCATTCGAATCTCATTGAAAGCTTCTGTGAAGCAGGTGCTTTGGACATTTTTATTCCCATTTTACAGATTAGGAAGCTGAGATTAATTAAGGTTGGTGACTCATTCAAGGTCACACAGCTAATAAAATGTTAAGGACAGGATTTGAACTCAGTCTCAGCACTCTATATGCTATGCTGTGTGTAGATGATGAATTCAATAACATTTGCAAATGAATCAATATTGTAGTCATCAGATGGACTTCTTCAACATAATAATAATAACCATTATTTACATCATGTCTTAAAGATAAAGTCAAACGGCAAAGCATCATATGTATATAATTCACTAGCCCTTTTGAATTAATTCTGGGGCACCCAATGGGACCTGGCCCTTAGGTTTGGACCCATTGCTATAACCAACAGCCTTCTCTATCTCTGTATTTGTCTCTGTCTATCTGTCCCTCTTTTTTCTCCTCTCCCTCCTCTCTTTGGTCAAAAACTATGCTTCTTCAATCTAAACTGTTCCAGACATCCCTTAGTGATATTTTCCTTATTCATTCAAGGATCATTGAACACCATATTTTATTTTAATCTGAGGGCTTTCATTTGTCACCCTGATGATCAAACCTGAGAAGGTCAGAAGATTATACAGTTAGAACTGGAAGAGATCTTGAAGGTCATCCAACCCAAACCTCTTATTTTATAACTGAGTCTATTAAGACCCAGAGAGGCTAATTGATTTTCCCAAAGTCACACAACTGAGTTGAACATAGATCCTCGGATTCTAGACTGAGAATGTTTTCCACTGAACCATATTGCCTCTCATATTCAACAATGAACTAATCCTATAAAATCTGAAAAAAAATGTAGTTTTGTTTAGAGAGAGAGAGAAAAGAATTGGGAAACCCTTGACTCCAGTCATGTGTATATCTATGTGTTCATTTATACACATGTGTTTATATGTGAGACTTAGAGATTTGCCTTATATTATATTTCACAAAAAGAAACTAGCATTCGCATTTTTTGTTATCATTAAGTTTGCAGCAACAGCCCAGCATGATTAGCATTTATGATGCTATTTTTGCTGTATTTTCTCTCACTAAGTTAATGAGCATACACTACTTTCATTGTTCTTCAAAACATTTGGACTTTTTTCTGGTTAATATTAAAATTTATGTTCACAAAAATACTAATCATCAGTATACCAGAGTCATAAAGAAGGAGAGCCATTTCACATGGACTGTATTCCCCTGTTTCTTTGCCTGTGGAATTGGAACCCATCCTTAAAAGCCCAACTCACATCATACCTTCCCTGACTGGTGAGCCTTCTCTATCAAATGCCACACAGCATTGTCCAATCCCTTTTGGATGTTTTTAAAAAAAAACTTCTATATTATTAATTTAATAATTATTATTTAATATTAAAATTAATTTTATATACATATATATAAGTATCATTTAATTTGGGACAGCAGTAGGTAGCCAGACCTGGAGTCAGGAAAATTTTAGTTCAAATCTGACTTCAAGTACTTGCTGGTTGTGTGACCCTAGGCAAGTTACTTAACCCTGTTTGCCTCAGTTTCCTCTTCTATAAAATGAGCTGGCAAACCACTTCAGTATCTTTGCTGTGAAAACCCCAAATTAAGTCACAAAGGTCAGATAGGACTGAATAACAAAAAAAGAACAAAATCATTTAAAACTGTAGATGAGAGTTATCTGTGTGGATTTCTCACTTCACTACAAAACTGAAATCTCCATGAGGGTAAGAGCAATATCTTAAAAACTTCTTATAATACCCAGGGTCCAATGCTATGCTCTTTTCTGGCTAATGTGCTTCTTGGATATTTGTGTATTGAATGATTAAACCTTAAGAGTTCATTTAATCTAGGTGTTCTTAACCTTTAGGCATCATGGATCCCTTCTCATATTTTGAAGTGCATAAAATGAAATATCTAGGGTGATAAAGAAAACCAATTTGATTAAAATCCAGTTATCCAAATATGGATATATCTTGATAAGTTCACAGCCCTAGGTTAAGAATCCCTGATCCAGTTCAACTCCCTCAGTTTATAGAGGAACAAATGCATAGATCCTCTTATATAATACTTCACACTTACCCCAATTATATACAGCCTCTGGAGCCACTGCCTTTTTTATCTATGTAGAGAATAGTGGCAGTTCAAAGTGATGCCCATTAGTTCTCTGTATCTATCAAGGTTTAGTCATTAGAACTCTCAAAAGACTGTTGTTATTCTGAGGACTGGCATAGGACTCAGGGTCTGCACACTCTCCAACCAGCTGCATGGGTAGGGATCGCCTGTCTCTGCCTTATCCACAAACGAAGCAAGCCCACATAGTTGGTTGGTTCTAAGGAGCTCCCTCCTCCCTTTCCTTTCACTCAATCTAATTTCTGACATTCTCCCTTACATTAATTTGCTAGCATTCCATTTCCATTCTGTATACACTCAACTGATCCATCTTCCATTTTGTTTATCCCATGCTTTACCAAACAACTAAGTACCTCTGTGGATAGAACACCAAACCTGGAGTTAAAATAGATCTGAGTTCAAATCCCTCCCCAGATATTTCCTAGCTATGACTATGGGCAAACTACCAAACTTCTTCCTTCCTAACTCAGTTTCTTTAACTTTAAAATGGAGATGATAATTGTTCTTATCTCTCAGGGTTGTGTGATGATCAAATGAGATAATATTTAGCTTAGCAAAGTGGATGGCACACAGCAGGGGCTTGTTCCCTTCCTTTCTCCATTCTGTCTCACCATGATCATCAATGGCAGGTCAATAACCTGATGTTGTCTTAGAGACCAGGGGAGAATTAGTGACTGTGAAAAGCTGCGCAGGCTTTTTTTTTCTTTCTTGTAAAATTCTCTACCTCTTGATGGAATTCTCAATCTGAACACTGATAAAAAGTCAAGGTCACACATTTTATCAGGAGAATCAGGGTTCTAGATTAGCCCTTCTACCATTGTTCTATCCACTGTGCTGTCCTGCTCCCTTGCTCCAATGAGCACTCATAAGGTGCTTTTTGAATTCTGGGAAATTCCTACATATTTTGGGTTGAAGCAATTTTTTTATTGAATAAATGTGACATCTTTTGATAACCCATAAAAAAATCAAGGCCTTCATCTCTGCCTCTTTTTGAGCATAAAATAAAAGTTTTGTCTATTTGTCCAATAGAATTTATTTGAAAGGCAACAAGATGTCATGAAAACCAGATTTGATGTCAGAAGGTCTGGATTCAAGTCTAGCATATTGTGTCTTACTAAAATGACAAGCAAATAGTTGTAAAGGGCTTTACAGATCATTTAATTCAACCTCTTCATGTTGCAGATGAGAAAAATTGAGGCCAAGAGAATTTAAGCAACTTGCCTAAAGGTAAACAAGAGAAATGAGAAAAGAGAAAAGTATTTACGTGGCATATTCCATGTATTTGCATGCTATATTTTAAAAAATAATTATACCTAATTCTAATATTAGTTTGGGGGATTTTTTTAAATCTAACTCTCAATTTTCTCCTTAATCCAGTCTCTCCTATACCCATTGAGAAGGCAAGCAGTAAAATTAATTTACAAATATTATCTCACTCAATCCTTACAACAAAGCTCCAAGGTACATTCTGTTATTATCCCCATTTTACAGTTGAAGAAACTAAGGTTAAGTGACTTGCTCAGGAACACACAATTAATAAGTATCTCAGAGGATTTAAACTCAGGCTTCCTGACTCCAGATCCAAAGCTCTATCCTCTATACCGCCAGTTGCCTGAAGTAATGCAAATAAATAATACACACTTGAACCTCGATTCCAACTCAGGTTCTCTGACTGTAAAGTCTATATTTATATATACATACATACATACATATACATACACACACATACAGTGTACCATGAAATTTTATCTCATCTGTGAAACAGGATGAATAAAATCAGCTCTTACCTCATATGTGAAAGTATCTAGAAACATATTAGGTAAGATCCCTGATGTTAATGTATTTAGTAGTAGATATGTTGGGGGGAAATGGTCTCCTGAAGCCACCAATATTGATTCAATTCAAGAAAAATTTATTAAGTATTGACTATCTACCAGACATGATGGAAGGCATTAGGATTGCAAGACAAAATGGAAAATAGCCTTCGTTTTCCAAGGAGTTTTCATTCTATTATGGTAAAAATGTCGGCCAAAGAAAAAGGGGCAATGAAAGTGATAACACTTGGGAAAGCCATTGAGTTTGGTTCTAATCTCATAGATATAGTGGAGCACATGTGCAAATTAGCATGGCATAGTATGTGAAGTTGGCCTTGGAGTAACGAAAGCCATTCATTCAAGTCTTTCCTTTGACATGAACTTGTTGTGTGACCTTGAACACATCCTGTGATCTCTGAGAGCTTCAGACAGCCAAGATGAGTTGCGGAATAGTTGCCAATCTATACTGATAGAGGGATTTTCCTGATCAGGAATTCCCTATATCATTGAATTCACAATTCTAGACCAAATAAAGTTACTATATTTGGAATTCTTATCTATCTATCTATCTATCTATATTTCTCTCATTAAAATGATGTATTTCAGCAGCACAAGTTCTCAACTATATTTTAACTGCATTTCTCAGACCAGGTTACTTCTATTGTTTTCCATTATTGATGAATATGAGCAGTATTTGAAAGGTTAGAGATGATGACCATCATTTCCAATCTATGGCTTATAATCTTTCAGCCAGTAACTCAACCAAAGGTTCCCCCCCCACTTTTTTCCATGAGATAGTATTGGAGATCTGCAGCGCAAATGAAGCCTCCCTAATCTGCACCCATTGTCCATTTACACATGAGCAAATATGTTAAACTGTTCATAAAATGATAAAATAATTCTAAAGATGAATGCAAAATGACTTTTGAAAAGACACGAAACAGTACATTACATTCCACTCTGGGTAATGCCTGCCAGCATTCCAAAGGCCAAGGATTTGATAAAATACCAATTTCAGGGATGGAAAGAGGTGATGCTTTAAGTGAAGGACTCCAACTCGACGCAATGTGAGACTAATTTTGTCGTAGAATAGGGAGCAGTAGACTTTTTTTTACCTTTTGTAATTCAGCAATTCTGATGCTAATAAATTAGAGTAAGTGGTTTGCCTGGGACATGGAGAAAATTGGATACAGAATGAAGAATTAACAATGATGTTAATGAGAAAATGGCCCTCTTGTAATTCTTGCACTAAAATTTACTAGGCAGAGCAATGAGCCCTTCATAAATTTGTGGGGGGGGGGGGGGTGGTTGGCAAAAATATTTGCTCTTTTAAAAAAATGTTTCCAGATCCTTCCAAGGTCAGAGAAGACAATCTCTACTTTGTCACATTATGCTTTCATGTATGGTTTGATATTTTAATGAAATTGTTACAGAACGGTACATCAGCCGAGTACGTGTCACTGGTGGGGCATCCTTCACAAACAATTAGGTCTTTATGAGACATGTGATCTTCCTTACACTTATCACATGCTTTCTGGCCCTCCTGAATAAAAACATCATTTAGAACCATCCAGGACCTCTATAGAAAAAAAAGAAAAATCATTCCTCTATGTGAGTTTCTTAAATGTTCCAGGTCACTTGTATCCCATTTTGCATCCCTGATTGTAAATCAATCTTCCTAGGCCTGAAAGGATATTTCATATATTCTTTAATTTTTTTGGCATGACAATAAGAAGAATGTAATTATTGAGTCTTAGAGTTTCAACACCATCTAGTCCACCACTCCCGTCATTTTACAGGGGAGAAAAAATTGTGATTTATTCAAGGATATGCAACTAGTAAATAGTGGACTCAAACCTAAGTGGAAACTTTATAGTATTTAGAACTCAAAAAGCAATCTTAAAAAAAGATGATCTCTCTCTCTCTCTCCCTCTCTCTCTTAATTTACAGATGGAAAGTTGAGATTGACAGAAGTTGTAACTAGTAGTCAGTTGTTTGTATGTTATCTCTCATTAGAATGTAAACTCCTTGAGCTCAGGGACCAATTTTGCCTTCCTTTGTATTTTTTGCACTTATCACAGATTCTGGGAACATAGTAAGAACAATGAATATTTGTTAACAAACCAAGGTTACACAGCAAGTAGGTTTCAGAGGCAGGTTGTAAACCCAAATCTTCCTGGCTCAAGGCAGCACACACTTCACTCCACCATGATGTTTCTTTCTTTTTATTTTTTGAAAGATTTTATTTATTTTGAGTTTTACAATTTTCCCCCAAATCTTGCTTTCCTCCCCCCATCCCCCACAGAAGGCAGTCTGTTAGTCTTTACATTGTTTCCACCATGATGTTTCTGGAATAGCATTTAGCATAGTCCTAGCCCAGAGTAGGTATCATATAAATGCTAGCTATCATTATTGATGTGATAATGATGCTCAAAGAGATTAAGGACTAGAGCTAGCAGAGGAGCAGAAGGCGCCAGAAAGAAGCAGAACTCAGTTTTCAATCTTTTCACTTCAAATCTAGTTTCCATACTCCTTAGTTCAAACAGTAAGAGAATTATCCCATAATGAGGCAAACGTTCTGGCCTCAGATTTCACCTAGCATAGTCAATCATGCTTTGTTATACAACCACAGACTCTGCCCCTAAACCTGGTCATTGTTTTGCTACCTCATACCATGGGTCACCTCAGGGACTGGGAGTTATTAGTGACTCAGTGAAAAATCCGTCTCCATCACTGAGAACTGAGGAATGACTCAAAGTATTCATCCTGTTGATGGTGGACTTTCAGGTATAAGAAGAATTAAACTTTTTCTGTTTGACTTCAGAAGACAGAACTAGAAAGAATGGTTGGAAGTTTCAAAGAGTCATCTCTAAGCTTGATATCAGGAGAAATATCCCACCTGTAGGCAGAATCAGGTTGCCTTAAGGTACAAAACTCAATGGAATTCTTAATAACCATTAGTCAAGTTTAATGTAAAAGGAATTTTAGATTCTAAGAGCCCTTACCATTATGAATACCCCCTACATATGCCCAAACAAAGAATAGCTAGGAAGGTCCGTGAAAAGCAAACTTTTCCAGGAGCATGGTAATGTGAACAGTGATGTTCTTTAGTTTATCTCTACCATGAGACAGGCAGCCTTGTGGACAGGCAGACAAGCCTTGAAGTTAAAAAAAAAAAAGATCAGGGTTCAAATTCTTCCTCAGATATTTTCAGGGTGATTCCGGGTGAATTATTATCCACTCTGCCTCATTTTCCTCTTCTTTAAAATGAGGGGATTGGACTCTAATGTCCCTTCTAGATTGACATCGACTATCCTATGAATGAATTGATCAAGCCAAATTCTTATGCCTCTCCCTCAGATAGCATTGTCACTGTTTTTTTTTGTTTATGTGTTTTTTATCTGGATGTCAGTACATCTATACACAATCCTAAAATTATGAATCTATACGAAACCATTTGAATTGAGATGATGATGGTGGTGGTGGCGGTTAGGGATTAAAACAAAACTGAATTTTTGTAAAGTGCCTGAGGATGCATTTTCTTATTTGTTGCTCACTGCAGCCAATGAGGGAGATAAGGTAGGTGTTATCCTCATACCTATTTTAGAGCTAAGGAAGGCAAAGGCAGCTGTCAGTGGTCGAGCCAGTAAAAAATTCTATTCTGGATGCTCAGATCAAAACACTGGCAAAGGAAGAAGGGCAGAGGTGACCATCTGTGTGGAAACTGTGACTCTGAGCTTGGCCTTGAACCTGGGGTTTTCCCCCATGAACTTACTCTATTTCCTGGCTCTTCCTTCTGGCTCTGGGAGTCTGTGACCAGATGCAGGGAGAAAGGAACACATTTCAGACCTGCTTTGCAAACCTAAATTTAGAGCCACCATGTAAATGAGAGATACCTACAGGCACAAAGTGTGCAAGAAATAAACCAGCCAGAGGGAAAGAATTTTGAGAAAAAAAAAGAATAACATGCAACTTGTTCCTGAGAGCTAGGGTAGAGTTGATGGCATCTGTGGCCATCAGGGGCCTTGGAAAGCATGGAATGTGGAATATTTCAAGGCTGTTTCAGTTAGACTAAAAGACCTTATTAGTTACTCCCCAAAGAATGCTTTGATTATAAATATTTTCACAGAAGACTAGACAGGTAAAGGTTAGCCTGGTTACCAAATGTTCATCTGTAGCTGCTCAGTGAGTGCCCATGAAAATTTTAGGGCCTGAGGGAAAAAAAGGCATGGATCCTAATAACTCTTAGCTCTTGTATGAATGACCTCTATACATCTCTACAAAAAGAATGGCTAGGACATTCAATGAGAAGCAAATTTTTCCAAACATTTGTCCTAAATTCATAGATTATGAGCCGAAAGAGAGCTTTGAGGTGCCCTTGTCTGACCTCCCCACCCCCCAAGATTTTGTAGAAAATTGTAGAAAAGAGGTAAGTGACTTGGCCAGGCTCACACAGTTAGTATCCTAAAGACTTTTTTGACCTACCCTTGAGACTTAATCTAGCCAGAGACATCTCTAGATCTCAGGTTTTTATAATCTTAGTGTGTGTGAAGAAGGCTGACTCCAGCCAGCCAACTCCATATCCCCTAAAATAACAAAGACCTTCTAAGAGATCAGAGCTTTTTAAAAAGTGGAATGTACTGCCTTGGCTCGTATCAAGTTCCCTGTCCCTGGTAGGCTTCAAGCAGAGGCTGGATGACTACTTGTCAAGGAGGTCATTGAGGGGATTCATGATTCAGGTAGGAGCTGGATCAGGTGACCTCTGGGGTCCCTTTCGGCTCCCAAGTATGTGGGAATTTTTTTAAAAGCATTTTTGCGCATTCAAGAGCAAAGAAGTTTGTAGGTCAAAGAGCATGAAATTTATGGATATTATCTGCTGTTACAGTTCAATGTTTTAAAGGCAGAAGACAGTTTAAGTCTTGGAGACGAGTGCTTATAAATCTTGGGAGTGATATTAATGTGTTACGTGTATGTGTGTGAGTGTGTGTGTATATATACACATTTGGGAAAAAAGATTGATTACAAAGACTGGTTCTCCAGAAAGACAAGTAACTAATTGACATTTAATTAATGAGGGTAAGTTGTATTAAATTAAAGATGTATAATCTTAATTATTTATCTTCATATAGGCGACGTGACATTCCATTCTTAGCTTATTAAGAGTGAACCAGTTTTTTCCAAGCCTTCTGCTCAGACCATATAAATAGTCTGAATATGTTCCCATCTCTACCATGGGAACAGCATCTCCTTTGGGAAACTGCAGGTGTTTTGTGGTGTTTTGTTTTGTTTTGTTTTGTTTTTTTTAACCATGAGCTCATTTTTAAAATATTTTAAAGATTCATTTTAGAGTGAATTTTAAAGATTCACTTCAGAGAGGGCCATCTGAACCCTAAAAACAGGCAGTTCATACCTGCAAAGGAAGTAAATGAAATATCTTCTTTTTTTTTTTTAGCCAGACAACAGGAGTTAAGTGACTTGCCTAAGGTCACACAGCTAAATATTCCGTGTCTAAGTCTGAATTTGAACTCAGTTCCTCCTGACTCCAGAGCCTGTGCTCTATCCACTGTGTCACCTAGCTGCCCCAAGATATCATAAGATCATATTGAGTTTGAGCTGAAAGGAACCTCAAAGGTCACCTGGCCCAGCCCCTTCATTTCACAGATGACAAAAGGGAGAATAATGAAACATAAGTGATCTGCCCAAGGTCACCGAGGATTTGAACCTGGGATCTTTGGCCGCACATCCTGGACTCTTGGCATCCTACTGACATCCTACCAGGGACAAGTGTCATTCAAGGGAATGACTGGTGCCCGGTGACCAAATGGCTGGCTGCTAGATAGGCAGGTGGTACAAGGGACTGCCCTTGAGGTGAGAGCAACCTCTAAAAACAAGCTCCACTAACTTTCCCATCCTGCCCAAGGGCTGCCCTTGCTTTGAAGGTTGAGAATGAACTTGTAAAAAAAAAGAAAAAAGGCCAAAAATAAATATGGAAGTGAAAAGAGAAGTCTGCTTAGTTCCAGAATTAAATTGACCAAAGCTAGGCTGTGGCAGCTTCAGTGGGATGGACTCCACTCGCCCCAGGCAGGCTTTTTTTTTGACTGAGGCCCAATGAGAGAGGCAGGGGGCAGGATTCATCTGAGCCATAAAGATGCCAGGCCAGAGGCAGACCCTCAAGGGATTTGGTTCTGACTAGAAAGAAACCAGCTGAGATGTTACAAACTGTTTATATATTGAATCCAGCAAAGAGAAAGAAAACCTTGCGCCTTCCCCTCCCAGATAGTGTAGGTGGTGGAGGATAGCCAACATGCTTGCCGTCTTTTCTATGTTCAGAAGCTGGTTCTTTGCATGTGACTTAAAGAGGAGCAGATCTCCAGCCTGGTTAGCTTTAAATCTAGAAAAGTACATTTTTTAAAAAACTGTTTTCCTCCCTTTTCTTGCTCCTTTTCCTAAGGGAGGTCACTGCAAGTTAAGGAAGATCTTTCCCCTTTAAGAACAAATCACTTAAGAAGGCCTGGCCTCCTGCCAGACTAGAAAGTGGAGCAGGAGGCATTGGAAGGCCCCCCCTTTGGAAAACTGTCATTTCCCCCCACTGCTTCAGATTGGGTGATTAATCAAGGGGCCGGGGCTGCAGAGAAATCATCTTTACCTGCTTAAATCCCCCAGGTTCAAATGCATTTTAAGCGGGGCTTATTTTGAGACCCCTTTGTTGTTGTTGCCTAACCCAATGTTAAAGCAATTATTGTCTAGGAGGGTCACTGGGAGTTCAATGGTCCAGGAAAAACTCACAGGCCTGGCGGACTATTTAACTGCCAAGCTTGTCGATGGAGGGTCTCTGCCTTAAAGAGACAGAGCTTGCTGTCGGGGGGAGAGGGCTTTAGACATCTCCACTGACAGATCAGCTTAATCCTTCAGGACCCCTCTACCCATCACCCCCAGGCTTCTGAAGGATTTCAGATGGGAGACTTCTTTTCTTTGAACTCCAGAAATAAATTTGGGATTCCAAAGGATTTGGGACAATGAGGTTTAGTGGAAAAGTCCTGGGACTGGAAATCAAAAGGCCTGCGATGGATCCCTAATCACGGCCTGGGTGACCTTGAGACCAGTCTTCTTGCCTCCTTGGGCCTCGATTTCTTTATCAGCAAAATGAGAAGTTGGCAGAGATTCGAGACCCCTTCCAGATCTGGACCCTGTGGGTGTTAGATGAGTCCGGAATGACAATATTGAATTGCTCTGGATGGAAGGATGTAACAGAGGGCCCATGAAACTTGTTGTGGTGTCGTTGTTTTGATATTTGATAACTGTGTCTTACTAGAATGTTTCCTTTTAACTAATACGTATATCCTACCACAGTATGTTTCCTTTTAAATTCTATGTATAGCTTACTATGATGTTTCCTTTTATGTATATTATGCATTGGATAATAATTTGAGTTTTATCAGATTGTCATAGAACACACACACACACACACACACACACACACACACACACACACACACATGGGTTTAGGATCCAGGTTTAACCCTAAAAGAAGCCCTTAGAAATCCTCTATTTAACAGATAAGGAAATTGAGACCCAGAAAAGTCGAGTAGTCTCACCAGAAGAGCAATAGATTCTGACCCAGGCCTTGGCTCTCAATTCAGGTGACTATTGTCAATTTGACCTACAGACCAGATAGAGACTCTGCTTAAGACAAGGAGCTTGAAATGGATTTTTCTCCCCATTAAGTATTAAAAGTGGATGGTTGGGGGCGGCTAGGTGGTGCAGTGAATAGAGCACTGGCCCTGGAGTCAGAAGTACCTGAGTTCAAATCCAGCCTCAGACACTTAATAATTGCCTAGCTATGTGGCCTTGGGCAAGCCACTTTAACCACATTGCCTTGAAAAAACAAACAAAAACAAAGAAAAAAACTGGGTGGTTGCCTCAAAGGGTTTTTTATGTAGAAAAAGACCAAAACTGCTAAAGCAACTTGTTTTGAGATTCCTAGCTCCTTTTTACAGTCCAGGTTCTATCTTCCAGCCTGGCCTTGAGCATCATAGGTGTGTCCAACCTATGACCTGATGGCCATATATGGCCTTCAAAGCCCATTCAAGTGACAGTCTTATATTTTATTATTATACTAATTGGTGCAATGGATTACATTGTGGTCATAAGCAAATATTAAATTCTATATGTGGCCCTTATCAAGTTTTGCTAAGTGACGCAGCCCAGCAGAGTTAAAAGATTGGACACCCATCTGATGGGGATGAAGGGAGAGGAAGAGTGAGGAGGAGGGAGGTGTAGGAGATTGAGTTAATGAAGTGTAGACCTACAGAATAAGCCTTGGTAATGATTCAGTCTGGGAAACCTGCTTTCAATTATTAGCCCTTTTATCTTCTGTGGAATGGTTTGGAGAGGTGGGTTCAAATTCAAACTACAGCACCATTCTTTGAACATGATATGATATGCCTGAGTTTCCTCATCTATAAAGGGGATAATGGGACGTGCGCTGATTGGCAACTGCTCGTAGTGGAGGATTAAAGGATGGGGAACCAGTCTTGGAGTCAGGTAGAACTGGGATCAAATCCTACTTCTGATGTTCACTAAGTGAGTGACCATGGACTCTTATGACCTGTTTGCTCTTCTATAACATGAAAGAATCAATGGCCTCTTGTAGTGGATAGAGCACTGGCCCTGGAGTCAGGAGTACCTGGGTTCAAATCTGGTCTCAGACACTTAATAATGACCTAGCTGTGTGGCCTTGGGCAAGCCACTTAAACCCATTTGCCTTGCAAAAACCTTAAGAGAGAGAGAGAGAGAGAGAGAGAGAGAGAGAGAGAGAGAGAGTTAGCTCAGGGAGCTGAACTTTTAGAGAGAGAAGGGAGAAAGAAGAGCATTGCCAACCTGACCCCTACAGCTGGAGGAAGTATAGTCAAGCAAACAAAAAAAAGGTATAATAAAGGGACATGAAGAAGATGATATCTTTGATATCCCACTTCCACCCCACATATGTACTATTAGTGTGAGTCATTTAGACAGACCTAGGGGAAGGGATTACCTTTCCAGTAGTCCCAAAGTTTGTTTTCCAGGGGGAGTCCAAACCCACTTGCCAATCTTGGAGGATCTATGTGGGACTTTAATGGGAGAATTAGGAATTAATTCACTTGGATGTCATGGTGTCATTCTGTTGACAAACCCAAATTCAATTCCCTTTTGAAGAAAGTTTAAAACCACTCTTTGTCACTGAATCCAAAGATAACCACCAGAATTGTACTGATTGTTTATCGGTTGCCATAAATCATTTGTAATTTTAGTTTCTGGTTATGTAAATTCTTTGTGAAGTTTAAATTTTTCTGTGATGGAATAAAAACTGCCTTGTTCTTGAGATAAAAATAAAAAGAATCAATGGCCTCTAAGGTCCTTCTCAGTCCTAAATTTATGATCTTAACTTCAACTTTTGCCTCAGGTACCTAGTATCTAGTATCTAGAGGTAGGTCTTCTCTCCCCTCCTGTCCATGGCTCTCCTGCATCTTATGGTCCTCCTATGCCACAGGTAGCATGACCATCTTCCAACTCCATTAACATTGTATCCCCCTCCAGAAATTTGGTTTCTAGTCCACCTTGCAGTCATCTTCTCATACTTCAAAGCTGAGAAAAGCCTTGCATCTTCCTTTACATTTTCTCTTTTCTTTGCATCTTCTTTTACGGTCACATCCTCATCCTCTTGCCTCCTTCCTTCCTAACTCAGTTGCTCCTTCTAAAGGTCCAGGGTAGAATCTCTTTTAGATGAGGGGCTGCCCTCATGGCACAGCAGTAAATGACCTGGAAGTTCTGAATTCTTCCCTGGGACCACAATGAAGATAGACTAGCCTTGAAAGCACACTGATGTGGATCTTTATCATCTGCCCTGCTCCGTTGCATAGTGATGGTTCCTAGGAGTGGGATATCAAGAAGTAGATACAGAAGTGGAGTCAGAGTACCTCCTTTATTTCACTATAAAACAAAGGGATTGAATTAGAAGATTTGCATGAACTGCTACTAGGTGAAATAAAAAGAACCAGGAAAAAAAGCTACACTATGGATGCAATTCTTTTTATTGTTATTCATTTGATTTTTAATTTATGGGATAAAACAAGCATTTCCATAGCTCAAATGAACTCAGAAGGACATTTGAATGAATACACTATCTGTATCCAGAGAAAGAAATGACAAATAGAAATATCTATAGAATGATTTTGCATATCTATATACATATACATATTTTAGTCTGATGGCAGTAACAATCTTTAAAAAAAAACCAGAAATCAAGAATTTGAAAAAAAAATCAATAAATGATCCCAGAGAATGAAGCAGAACTTCTCCTTATCCAAGAAATAGTGGGTTACAGCGGCAGAAAATGATATACATTGTCAGATGAGATCACTGTCATCCTTGTTGCTTAACTTTTTTATTACAAGGGAGGGCTCCATTCTGAGTAGGGGTGGAACATGTGAGAGGTTTGTAAATACAGAAATTACAATTACATAGAAGCAGAGGCATCAATGGGGAAAAAAGATGGGGTTTGAAGAGATTAAGGGTTCTTTTTTTTTTCCAGTTTACTTTTCATAATAAAACAGAGCCAGCCAGACGTGCTGTTTACTAGTATTCTTCTGCAATATGTTAAGTTTAAATCTGAATCTAATCTTTTTGGGTCTATATTTTCATTCTAAATATTTTGTTCTAAGCTTATAATTTGAGGTAGAAATTTTAAATGGGTTGTTGTTTGTCCTTCATTTTTAAAGAGGATCTGACGTCATAAGTGCTATCTAAGTGCATGAATTGGATTTAAGTGAGACAGAATTGCACAGTCATCAGCTTCATTCTCTCTTCCAGAGTCATTGAAGCCCAGTGGCAGAACAAAAGTTTAACCTGAAGGCCATGAGCTTTCAGGTACTTGTATTTTTGACAACTATATTTCAATAGAATTGGTTACTTTAGAAATCCTTTGTGTTTTATTTCATGCATTACCAAAAAAACCAACCTGATTCTGAGGAGTCCAAAAAAGGCCTCATCAAGACTGCTTCCAAAGGGTCTATGACAAAAAATAAGATAAGGTCATAGAAGTGTTTTAATTTCATCCTAACTCTATGTGACTACATTTGGAATTTTCTTGGCAAATATATAGAAATAGGCTGTCATTTTCTTCTGCAGTTCATTTTATACTTGAGGAAACTGAGGCAAATAGAATGAAATTACTTGCCCAGGTTCACACAAGAATTCCTGTGCTAAATGATATCCCAAGTGCCCTCCAGCCCCAAATCTATTATTCTTGTGCTTCTAGCTCAGATCTAGGGCAGTTCCTTCTTCCAGCCCTTCCCCAGTCCAGTTCCCCAAGGCCTTGCAGGACTAGCCCTCATTTGCCACTGAATCAAGCTAATCCCACTACTGACTGATGAATCTCATATATTAGGCTCAAGAGATTTTTCTAAGAAAGCAAAATGGCACAATGTGTAGAGAGTTGAATTTGAAGTCAGGAAAATCAGATCTGTGGAACTCACCTAAATTCTGTGCCTCAGTTTCATTGTCTAGTAAATGGGGATAATCAACCAACTACCACATGGGGTTATGGTGAGGATAAAATGAGATCCCAGTCATAAAATGCTTTGCAAACCTTAAAGCGCCGTATAAATGCTAGCCATTATTGTCACTATTAGAGAGGCAGGGGGTGGTGAGGCTCAGTGTAGGTGAATGGTGGGAGTCACAAATGTGGTCCAGGAAGTCTCCTAGCATGGCTGATTTAAAGCCTTGTGTTAGACCAGCCCCTCCAATTATGTCGCTTAGTCCCTCGGGGGAAGGGGAGGAGAGGGTCATGACCTTTTGCCTTTCATAGGAAGGGCTGCAACCCTGTGGACATCACTGGTCACAATGCTGTTGAAAAAAAAGGGTAGAAGAAGCTGGTTTCAGCTGCCTAGCAGGGAACCATGGAGATGAGAGGTTTCCACATTCACTCTGGTTGAACAGGAAGCTTCTCCAGAGCATCATTTTCCCAAGATGAAGGACGACTGTCTCTGACTGATAGAAGCTTTCAGCCTGGTTTTGTGGAATACCACACAGACTATTTTCGGTCTCGTTTAGGGTTCTCTGATTCAGGGGATGCAGGCTCTGCTAGGGAAATTCACCCTTACCCAAACTCCCCAGTCACAAGATGGGTGCCTTGGAGACGTCATGGTGATACGCTTCCTTCCCCAGAGGGGGTACTGTCCACAGAAACCATGGTGCTGAATCTCCACAAATTGGGCAAAGTAAGTCTATTAAAAGCCAGGGTTGGTTTTCCATCGCACTACTGCATTCAGGCCCTCAGGGAAACAGGACTGATGGGTAAAGGGTGGGGAGGACTGTGAAGTAATCAATACAGCATCTCAGAAGAAGCAAAGGGATTTGGGTCTCCCTTTGTCCGGGCAGAGGATAGGAGGCATGAGAAAAGAATTTTCTATCAGTAGGGGGAGAAAAGAAAAATGCTAATAAAAAAAGATAGAAATAAAGCCTTCTGAGCAGAACACAGGAAAAAATACAGATTTCTACTGAGGTAAGCTCAAAAACAGAATATTTTTCTTACTCATTCTGTTATATCAATAAGCTATTCCAAAGTTACCTCTTATTTCTTAATTGCACTTTCCTGAGCAGAGCAAGCAATCAATTTTAAGAATTGATAAACTGCTTACTATGTGCCAGACATTATGTCAGTCAAACAAATGTGACATAATCTCAGTGTGATGTGATCAAAAAAAAGTGCTAGATTTGGATCAGAGGGCCTGAATTCAAATCTTGCTGGGAAAATTGCTCACTTCTCTGAACTTTAGGGACTCTTTTTGTAATGTGAGGGCATTGGATTATTTGGTTCCTATATAAATACATGATCTCTTCCAGCTCTAAATCTATGATTGGCTTGCTTATTTTAATGGACTGGTCCGTGCTGACCAAAAAGTAACTAAAGGTCATATAGAAAATAAATGCAAAGTAACTGGGAGGGGATCTGAATGTCTGTGGAAATCAGTAAAGAGGTTTTAGTGATGTAGAGAATTGTGAATATCATCTTTTGTGCTGTTCAGTTTTGTAATTTTGGAAGGTTGTTTGCTCCTGAGCTGTAAACTGATCCCTATTGATTGTATCCTGTCTCTCCTTTGTTTCCTGTCCTCATTCCTCCTTCACCCAGTTCCCAGTTACTTGACCTTGTCCATTGATGCTAGTGTGACAGGAAATTACATGTTGAACTTAGAGGTCACACACCTTGGGACAGGAAGGACCACTATGTTGCTTCCCATTGGAGAATACCTGGCCCAGGTGTTAGATCATCCCCAAGTGCCACCCCTTGTCCGACCTACTACAGAAGTGTATTTAAAAGGAAGCACCACCCCTTCTTACTTCTTCTTGACTCTATTTTTCCACCCTGCAGGATCTCTGCATCTCTCCTTCCTAGGCCATGTGATACCATGCTAGGCCCTGGTGGTTCATCTTGAGGCCTCATGCCATGTGTCCAGGGCTGTCTCTCTCTCTTTCTCTCACTCTCACTCTCACTCTTATTCAAACTTCAATTAGCCTATCCTCAAAGTCCTTACTGCTTTACTAAGAGTTTTTAACCTATTTACTTTGCTGTATTTCATAATAAAATCCTGAGCAGTTTTGAACTCTCAGAGAGCATGCAAATTTCTTCCTCTTTCAGTAACCCTCACTTTCTCAGTTACCCCAATTTGAGCTGAGCCTCGATGGGAACTGAGGATCCCAAGAGTTAAAGGCAAAGAAAGAAAGAATTACAGATCTGGTAGAAAATTGACATGGTACCAGTTTTGGGCATGTTTTGTTTTATTTCCTGTTCATCAAAGGTAAATGAGATCCAACAACACCAAAGACTGAATAGAACCCAAAGCTCAATTGCTCTTCAAGTCAGAATTACCCAGTCCTTCACCATACAAACAATAGAGTTCATTTTACTTCTTTCTTCCACCTAGTTTATTGAGACCAACAAAACCAACTTCTAAAATGCCCTCACTCTTTTGGGACCCTGGTACATCACTCAATGAGCTCCTGATCCACCTCCATCCTGTGAATCAGGTCTAAACTAATAACTCTCCTCTGATTCCCAAAAGTCAACTAATATAATTGAATTTTAATATATGTATTAAGTCCCTACTGCAGACAGAACCCTACACTAGGCTCTGGGGGGGGGGGGGGGAGTACAAAATTTAGACAAGGAGTGACCTTAGCCATGGAATCCTAAGACCAAAGATTTAACTTGAGAAGGGGATGAAGATCACCTAGTCCAACATCTTCATTCTATAGCTATGGAAATGGAAATATCCCCAGGTTCTTTCCTAGGTCCCTTATTCTTCTGTCTCTACCTCCTTGGTAACCTCATCAACTTCCATGGGCTTAAGTATCATCTCTGGGTAAAGGATTCATATATCCTGTCCCCATCTCTCAAATGAATTTTAATCCCAAATCACCATTGGACATTTCAAACTGAATGTTCTAGGGAGAGTTCAAACTCAGCCTGTCCAAAACTGAACTCATTTTCTTTCTCCCAATAAGCATAGTGGTTAGTCAGTCAATAAGTATATATTAGATTCTTACACTGTGTCAGGCACTGCCCTGGGTATTGGAGATACCAAGAAAGACCAAAATAAATGGGGGGGGGGATGACATGGTAATAGTCAGGTATATAGAAGATGCATGCAGAATTGATGATGATGATGATGTGAAAGAGGAAGGCACATGGATAGAGCACTGGTCCTGAAATCAGGAGAACCTGAGTTCCAATGTGGTCTGAGACAATAATTGTTTAATTGTGTCACACTTGAGCCCATTGCCTTGAAAAAATTTTAAAAAAAGAAAGGAAGAAAGAAAGAAAGAAAGAAAGAAAGAAAGAAAGAAAGAAAGAAGAAAGAGAAGAAAGAAGAGGAAGGAAGGAGGAAGGAAGGAAGGAAGGAAGGAAGGAAGGAGGAAGGAAGGAAGGAAGGAAGTGAAGAAAAAAGAAAGAAGAAGAAAGAAAGGAAGAAGAAAGAAAGGAAGGAAGGAAGGAAGGAAGGAAGGAAGGAAGGAAGGAAGGAAGGAAGGAAAAAAGAAAGAAAGAAAGAAAGAAAGAAAGAAAGAAAGAAAGAAAGAAAGAAAGAAAGAAAGAAAGAAAGAAAGAAAGAAAGAAAGAAAGAAAGAAAGAAAGAAAGAAAGAAAGAAAAAGGCATTAGCAGCTAGGGAAACTGGGAAAGGCCTCCAAGGTTGCTTTCCAGGCTCTTACATTCATCATTTGGGCATTATTTTTGATTTCTCACTCTCCCTCACTCTAAATTCAATCTCCTGCAAAATCTTGCAGTTCCTACTTTCACAGCATCTCTCGCATTTCATCCTTATTCTGTACTCACAAAGATATGACCATAATTTTGACCTTCCCCACCTATTGAGCCTTAATTATTGCAAGTCTCCTGATTGGTTCTCCTGTCTTTCACCACTTCAGTTGTCTAAGATACATTTACCAAAGTAATTTTCCTTAAATGAAGATCTGACCATATGATTCTTCTATTCAATAAGCTCCTGTAGCTTTCTCTTGCCTCCAAGGTAAGATTTAATTTTATTAGATTTTTTCTTGTTTTCCAAGGTAAGATTTAAATTCCTCTTCTTAGTTTGAAAATCCTTCAGAACCTAGTTCCAACCTCTTTTTCCAGGCTCATTGACCATTGCTCTCCCTCCTGTTTTGTGTGATCCAACCAAATCGGTCTTCTCTGTTCTTCACATGTGATATTCCAGCCTTTGACTCTGCCTCTAACCCTAAGCCCATCTCTACCTTTGACTTGCTTCTAACCCTAACTCTACTAGTTTCCATCTCCATGCCTTTGCATGGAAACATGCCTCATTCCTGACTTCAGAACTTTTGTTCTACCACTGTATCATCTAGAGGTCTCTGTGTTTATCTCACACACAAGTATGTGTATGATTATGCATATTATATATGTGCATGTGTATGTATATGATTTATATATTTATATTATATGTGTGTATTTTACATGTATGTATGTGTATATATCATAATAGCTTCTATTTTATATATATTTGTGTATTTCTATAAATGGGTTCATTTTTATTTATAAATATTTTTATTATGTATATTTGTATATTTTATGTGTGTAGATGTGGATGTATATATGTTTATATATGCACATATATTTATATACTATATATTTATACATATTTATATTATACATCTATGTATTTTATATGCATGTGAATATGTAGATGTATGTATACATGTATATATTTATATGCATGTGTTTCTATATTTCATATCTTTATGGATATATTATATATTTTATATGTGTGTGTATAGGTATATGTATGTGTATGCAAATATGCATATATTTGTATGATTTGAATATGCTTTTTATTTATAAACATCTAAATTATATATTTATATCTTTTATGTATATAAATATAATCACTATATACATATTTGTCTCGTACATTAAAATGTAAGCTTGTTGAGAAAAGATATTGTTTCATTGTTTGCACTTGTCTGCCCAATGCTTAGCACATTGACTGAGTTGGAAAAACCTTTATTAAGCACCTACCCTCTTCTAGGTACTGTGCTAAGCACTGGGGATACAGAGAAAGGCAGAAATAAGACAGCTAAGACAGTCCCCGCCCTCAAGGAGCTCTGTCTGATGGAGGAGACAAGTAAAAAAGACAAGTTTAAAAGGGAGGGAGGGAGGTTTCCCAGTAAGTAGGGGTAGGAGGGGCAGCTAGGTGGCACAGTGACCCTGAAATCAGGAGGACTTCAGTTCAAATCTGAACTCAGACTCTTAAAAAGCTGTGTGACCTTGGGTATGTCACTTAACCCCATTGATTTGTAAAAACGAAAGGAAAAAGGGGAGGGTAGGAGGAACATGATGATGTTGTATGGCAGGGTGGGAAATGATTTGAAGAGGTATGACTTTCCAAGCTGACTTCATCTTACAGAATAATGAGCTTCTGGGAATGGTCAAGCCGAGAGGAAAAAAAACAGATGGGAAAAGATGAGGAGAACTCCTGGGCATCATCTTTCAATGGCAGGAGATCAGAGAAGAGCTCCCAGCATTGCCCTTCCCACTCTCTACTGACACGTAGTAGGAACTTGATACTTGTTGACTGATTGATTGCTGAAGGTCCCAGAGGTGAAAGAGCTAAGATGAGGATGTTGTGTGATAGAAAGAGCTCCAGATTTGGAATGTGAACATCTTTATTTGAATAGTAGTTTTATATGAGTGACAGTCTATTTCTCTGGAACTCAATGTTTGCATCTCTAAAGTAATGGGGTGGGCAGGTAGTGGTAGAGGGGTGGGAGGGAAGGGTAGATCATCTTAAAGATCCCTTCCAGTCAATCAGTAAACATTTATCGAGCACCTACTATGTGCTGGATCCTGAGCAAAGTGCAGGATTATAAAAAGAAGCAAAAGAACCTTGAACACCTGTGATCGGTGGTGTGTGTCTTGCTTTGTTTCATCTCATATGGAACTTCTGTTATGAAAGGTATACTTTTCATCAATAATATTATGATTGTCAAATCATAAGAACTGAACATTTATGACTGGCAAAATTTTCAGGTTTGCAAAGCATTTTACTTGAATTCTCTCATCTGTTTCCCTTTATCATCCTCTAACTAAATACTATTCATATCAACATTTCCATTATGTCGATGAAGAGTCCAAGGCTTGGGGAGGTTCACACTTAACCAAACATACAATTATGAAGTACAGGAAGCAAAATTGAAACCCATGTCTGACCTGTATCAAAGTCACCCCAGATTCCATTTGGGTAGATGATGATGCTTAAAATGGATATTAGAGGGAGAGTGGGAATGCCTTGGCACAATAGAAAACCAATCTGGATATGGGGAAGAGGTGAGAAGGGTGTCTCATAGATGAATTTCTTATCATAAGAACATAGACCTTAAAACTTGCCTCATTTTATAGATGAGGGTACTGAGCTGAAGAGATGCTAGTGACTTGTCCAGAGTCACACATTTGGTGAGTATCTAAGGCAAGATTGTAACCCAGGACTTCTCAACCCAAAGTCCAGGGCTCTCTCTATTATACACCATCACCTCTTAGCACAAGATGCCATTTATAAACCTGTCCCAAAGGTAATAAAGTTTGCTCACTCCTTGTATTTTTAAACTACCATTGCATCTAGCACTGAAACCATCACCAAAGGGAATAGTTAAAAAGAGAAGTCTCCAACTCCTTCCCATTTGCTCGTGTATTCAGAGAACAACTTCTTCACAAATGGCGCTCCTAAGAAGATGGTTTTTTGTGGGGCTTGGTTTTTTTTTTTTTGGTATGTGAATAGGATTGAGAAAATTCCCAGGTGTTCACAGGCTGCTCTTGCAGATCAGGGAGCTTTAGCACATGAGAGCTGTGGGCAATGGGGGGAGCCAACCCTCCCTTCACCCCAGGAGCTGGCGGCTGGGAGTCTCACAAATGGAGCCTTGGATTGTGTGCCTCGGTTGGAGCCTTGGGCTGATTGACACAGCAGGTGCCTCCAGTCTTGAGACAATTCCATATTTCAATGGAGCGTTGTCACAACCAAAGCTTATTATCTAGGGCAATAAAGTTTAGGATTAGGGGGATTCGGGATGATTGTGTGATTCTCCACAAAGCTTATCTTCTAATAGACCAGCTGCTTTATTATGCTTCTTCCCCCCAAGCCCCTCCCCCATCTCCTTCACATAGTAGACAGAAGTCCCACACAGAAGAGGGAATATATTGATGTCGGCACTGGCAGCCAGCTGGGGGTATCGTATCACCCTCACTCTCCATCTGGGAGTATTAAATTATGGGAGGATTCCAGCTGGGCACATCCCATCTCCCACCTTCCTCCAACAAAGCCCATCAGCATTATTGTCAGGCCTCTGCCAAGGACATTAACCGGGCTCTCCCCTCCCCCTGCTTTCTGTGGCAAGGGACCTTGAGCTCTGCAGCCCCAACCACCAGCCAAACTTATATTGCCACCTTTCAAAGATGACCATTGGGATTCAAGAAAGAATAAAAAAGTTCTCAAACATAGTCCTTATATATATATAGATAGATAGATAGATAGATAGATAGATAGATAGATAGATAGATATATTTATCAGTGTCCTTGGAAAGGTTGAAAATGTTAGGGGAAGGTTACTAGGGCAAGAAAGGTTCACACAAATAAATGGAACTATTCTTTTCTGGATTATGGATTAGGCAGGAAATAACCAGGACATTCACATCTCATTAGTAAGGGAGACTGTAGGGTACTGAATAGACCTTGGATTAGTAATCAAAAGACTTTGATTTAAATCCTGATTCTACCACTTAATCCTTGTGTGACCCTGAGCAAGTCACTTAACTTCTAAACCTTCTCCTCTGTGACATGAGGGACTTGGATTGAAAGATGTCCAAAGGTCCTTCCAACTCTAGACTTATGAATCAACCAACACAGGGTGCCTCAGTCATAGGAAGAGGTTAGTTGTTAATACGGATTTGGAGAACTCCCACATGAGAAAACTCCCTATGCCAATGGAGGTCAGAATCCTTCCTGCAATATATAGTATTTTTTTGTCTTTCTCAGTATTTAATGTTTTCTATTTTCATATAAGAGCAATTTTTGTTTTTAAACATTTGTTTTTAAAATTTGTTTTTAAATTTTGTTTGTTTTGTTTTTAAATTTTTAAATTCTAATTTTTTCCTTCCCTCCTTTTCCTACCCCATTCTTGAGACAGCAAGCAATTTGATATGGGTAATACCTATATAATTATGCAAAATATATCCATATTAATTATGTTATAAAAAATAGGCCAAAGTCACACAAACATATACACAAAATAAAATTTAAAAAATAGTTTGCTTTGATCTATATTTGGACTCCATCAGTTCTTTCTCTGGAGGTGAATAGCATTTTTCATCATGAGTTCTTTGATATTGTCTTGGATCATTATATTACTGATAATAGCCAAGTTATTCATAGTTCTTCATTGTACAATGTTGTTCTTACTGTATACAACATTCTTCTGGTTCTGCTCATTTCACTTTGCATCAGTTCATGTAAGGTTTTTCTGAAATCATCCTGCTCATCATTTTTTAACAACCCAATAGCATTCCATCACTTGAGGGGTATCCATTAATTTCCAATTCTTTGCCACCACAAAAAGATCTGCTATAAACTTTTTTGTATAAATGAATCTTTCCTATTTTTAAATCTCTTTGAGAAACATATCTAGTAGTGGTATTACTGGGTTAAAGGGTAAGCACAGCTTTATAGCCCTTTGGGAATAGTTCCAGATTCCTGCAATTTATAGTCTCAGAGAGTTGCTTCAGTGACTTGCCCAGGGTCACACAATCAATGGGGTTTGAACCCAGTTCTTCCTGGCTTTGAAGCTTTTTATCCATTATATCATATTTAGCTATTGATGACCTCAGTGTTCTCATTTTACAAATAAAGAAGTTGAACTAGATGACCTTTGAGGTCCCTTTAAATTATAACATTCTAAGGGTAAAGTAGACATCAGTCAGTCAGTCAGTCAGATAAACATAAAATAAAAGACATAAATAGATACCTACTATGTGCCAGACCCAGGACTACATCCTGGTGCATTGAAAGGCAGAAGCCACTCCCTATTCTCAAGGAGCTCACAATCTAATGGAGGAGACGACATGCAAACAACTCTGTGCAAACAATCTATATACAGGATAATTTGGAAATAATTCAGAAAGGGAAGGCACTGGAATTAAGGGAGATGATCAGAAAAGATTTCCTGGAAAAGTTGGGACTTTTTAAGAATCCAGGGAATTCAGGAGATTTTGTAATAATACCCATTTGTGTGATCTTGGGTAAGTCTCTTCAGCTATCTGAAAAGAGTTTCATTAATCCTCAAGACTTCTTTTCACCCTAGTTGCCATGATTTTTAAGTTGATAGTATTTGAAAACCTCCATGTAATCATTAACTGACCTCAACATATTCTGATGATAACTCCCATCAGTTCAGATTCGAATGATTTTGTCCCCCAGTTTCCATCCAACCTGGATTTTCAGGATAGTTCAAATTAAAAGAAAAGACACATTCAAGAAAACTCAGAAAGAATAATGTACTTTCTTAGATCCTGCATCCCAATTTTTGTCCTAGGAAAACATAGCCATAATAGATATATGGTTGACAGAGACTGATTGAGATCCCTTCTCTCCAAGGGAGGAAGAGGGACACATTGACAGAAACAGCCAAGGTGACTGAAGATTTCACTTCATTTGAACACTGAAGGAGTCTTACCTAGCCCTGTGTTCATTTTCGAGCATAATCATTGCTGTACTCAGAGGTGCTTGGAGTGTAAGAGAATGAATACTCGTTCTAGGTTACACAAACTCAAAGGTAGGATTCAAGCTCCAGTACAGTTTAGTGGAAAGAGCATAAAATTGAAAGTCAAACCACCTGGGATGGAATCTTGGTATTGATGCCTGTGTGACTTTAAGCAAAAAAAGTTAATCTCTCTGGACTTTACTTTTCACATCGATAAAATTGTGGTGTTGGGACTTGTTCAGTTGTTTCAATCATGTCTGACTCTTTGTGACTCCATTTGGTGGTTTTCTTGGCAAAAACACTGCAGTGGTTTGCTATTTTCTTCTCCAACTCATCTTATAGAAGGGGAATTGAAACAAATGAGGCTAAGTGACTTACCCAAAGTCCTAGAGCTAGTAAACAGCCAATTTGAACTCAGGAAGATGGGTCCTCCTGAGCCAACCACTTGACCCACTGCACCATATAGCTACCACACATGCATTAAACTAGATGAACTCCAAGATCCCTTGCAACTTTAAATCAATGATACTGACTCCAGCCCTGTTTTCGTTACGCCATACTGTTGGAATCACAAACACTGTGTGTGTGTGTGTGTGTGTGTGTGTGTGTGTGTGTGTGAAAGAAGACTAGATCATCAAGAAAGAAAGCATAGATTTAGAAGTGAAGAGGGCTGAAGAGAGCCTCTTTCTAACTTTGAAAAGGCTAACTTTTTTATGCACTCTACTGTACCACCCCTCTCCTGAACACTTAAGTATGAAATATTTTGGTTAAATCTAAAGTGTGGTGCCCACTCTAATTGGGCACAAGGAGGGTTTGACAACAGTAAAGAAGCAAAGGAGGAACAGTTACAAAGAGAGGAAGAGTAGCATCATGGAAACCAATGAAAGAGAATGGAACCAGAAAGGTGGATCTTATTAACAGTCTAAAATACTGCAGAAAAAGCAAGCAAGGTGAAAACTGAGAAAGTAGCATTGATTCAATGGATCAGTGATCACATGAAGGTGGGAATTCCAAGGTTATGTTGGAGCCAATTCACACAACTCACAAGCATCAACTGTCAAGGAGCAGCAAGCAGCAGCAAGGCACAATGGAAAGAGAACCAGCCCTGGAGTCAGGAGTACCTGAGTTCAAATCCGGCCTCAGACACTTAATAATTACATAGTGGTGTGGCCTTGGGCAAACTACTTAACCCCATTTGCCTTGCAAAAAAAAAATAAAAAATAAAAGAGTTAACTGTCAAATTCAGTGTAAGCTTTTATCGCTTAGAAATAGGCACATGCTTCAAATAAGGGTTTGATTTATTGTTTTGTTGATTGTCTAGCTGTAAGAAAATGTTAATAATACAAATTAAAATTAAAATTTTACCATACTGAGCTGTGTATCTATGGATAGATATTTTGTATATTCATGTATATGTATCTTTGTATATAGATATATATGTGTATGTTTATATATAAACATCCATACAAATACATAAATTACACATGTATGCATGTGCGTGTAGACATGCATATACACATATATCTTATAGAGCCAGTTGCTAAACATTTACCAGCATTTACTCTCAAGGTACTCCCTCCAATCAATCAACATTACTTAAATATCTACCTGGGGCAGGCATTGTACTGGATTTGAGTGTAGAACATAATTCATTTATGACTTCTTTGGCAAAGACTAAGAGAAACTGAAAATGAGGTTTTGGATATTTTCTGATGGTCCGGTAAAAAGGTATATTTTCTCAGTGATGAGGATGTCAGAAATGTGACCTCTCTTCTTGTTCAGTTTTTTCCCATCAGCATCATGATATTGGCAGTGTCTGTTGGGTATGATGGTCAATCCCAATTAAATTTAGAGTGTGTCCTTGAAATAACTGTTCAGGAGTTATCAAGAGGTACCCTGGGACTAATAGTTCATTTCATAGGGAAGGACATAAATGGTGCTATTTCTTTACTTAAGAAGAATATTGAGAGGATTCATGAAAAGACTTTATGTCAAATTTTCTTAAAATTATTGTTGATCCAATGGAAGTTGGAACAAGTGGATTCTAGCCTGGAAATGCCACCAATTGACTAGGAGGACTTAACCAAATAACTGAATGTTCCTCTGCCATAGATGCCTCATCCAAAAAAATGAAGTAGAGTAACAACCTTAATTCCCATAGAGAAAGGGAATGACAGAATCCACCAAGGACTTTACCTGAAACTCTATGGAACAGGTTGCATAAGTATTTTGCCCCTGTTTTATAGATGAAGAAACATTGGTATCAGAGAAATGAAAGGTCTCCATCACAGTCATACAGCTAGGAAGTGCTAGAGGGGAAGGAGGAATCCAGTCTTACTGACTACAAACCCAGCAATCTTCTCACCTTTGTTCCCTTTTAGTATAAGAAATGATTAAAATGAAGACTTCAAAGAAGCATGAGAAGATATAACTACTGATACTAAGTGTAGTAATCAGAACCATATATCATATAGCTATATCTATATTGATTTTATAAAGTATTCAGAATATATAATATAAATCATATATAATATAGTGTTATATATTGATAAACCTATTTTATAAAGTATATAATATATTACATATATTATTAATTATCTATATTATAGTTTGTTAGATATACATTACATATACATGCAAATATGTATTAGATATAAACATATATTTTTTTATATAAAGTTAGTCTTATTTTTAAGGTTTTTTTCTGCAAGGCATTGGGGTTAAGTGACTTGCCCAAGGTCACACAGCTGGGCAATTATTAAGTGTCTGAGGTCACATTTGAACTCAGGTCCTCCTGAGTCCAGGGCCAGTGTTCTATTCACTGCACCACCTAGCTGCCCCTATAAAAGTAATCTTATATACTTGCCTGGGGACCCTGAAGCCGATATTAAATGACATGCTCAGGGCCACAGAATTAGTATATGTCAGAAGCAGGACTTTCAGCCTAATTCTTTCTAACTTTGAAAAAGTGAACTTTTTATGCACTCTACTGTACTACCTCTCTCCCAAATGCTTAAGTATGAAATATTCTGGTTAAATATAAAGTCCTGGCAATAATCTGGCCAGAGTGGGATCCTTGACCCAAAGAGAGGAGAGGTGATGGTTAAAAAAAAATAGCAGAACGATTAATAAGCAGCCCTGAAACAAAAGGAATCCAATCACACCCCCCCAAGGTGAATCTTTACCTAGATTATATACTGTGTAACTAAGACATCTGAAAGTGCTAGAGGGGAAGGAGGAATCCAGTCTTACTGACTACAAACCCAGCAATCTTCTCACATTGGTTCCCAATGAATACAGTCAAGAAAACTCTGGTTCCTGGCCTCTCTCTGGCTTATCTAGCTTTTAAACCTTTAAACCTTTTATTTTATTTTTCCAATTACATGTAAAGGTAGTTCAACTTTCATCTATTTGCAAGTTTATGAATTCCACATTTTTCTACCATTCTCTCTTCCCTCCCTCCTCCCCATGGTAGCAAGCAATCTGGTAAAACATGTACAACCATATTTGAGATTTCCATATTGGTCATGTTATGAAAAAGGAATTAGAACCAAGGGCGGGGGGGGGGGCATGAGATACAAAATAACAAAACCCCATAAAATAAGTTTTAAAAACTGAACATAGTATGCTTTGCTCTGTATTCAGACTCCGTAGTGTTTTTTCCACTGGGTGTGGATGGCATTGTCCATAGCAGGTCTCTCAGGATTGTCCTTGTTCACTAAACTGCTGAGAGGAGCTACATCCTTCACAGCTGACCATCTCACAATATGTTGTTATGTTCTCTTGGTTCTTTTTCCTTCATTCGGCATCAGTTGATCCCTGAGCAGTTTTTTTAACCTCTTTCAGTGCAAAGTTGCTGGCAAACAACTAATTCTCAATGACTATACATTGCAGAGAGTTGTTCATTTGCATTGGTTGAAGGATTTCTTCCTTGGACTTTCTTTACACCATAAAATCGCAAGTATGATAAGAGAAAAGAAAAACAGTGAAAAGGCTGCAATCTCTTTTTCTCCTGAGACTAACAGAGGTCTTCTCTTTATCACTGTTGTTACTAAGGCTTTGCCCAGAATCCTAAACAGGACTAGTTTTTCTCTGAAACTACTTTACTCTACTTTCCCTTTATTAGTAGCATTAATAACTAACAATTAATATGTAATATATGAGACAGGTAGGTGACATAGTGGATAAAGAATCAGGCCTGGGGTGGCTAGGTGGCGCAGTGGACAGAGCACTGGCCCTGGAGTCAGGAGTGCCTGAGTTCAAGTCCAGCCACAGGCACTTTATAATTACCTAGCTGTGTGGCCTTGGGCAAGCCACTTAACCCCATTGCCTTGCAAAAACCGTAAAAAACAAAAAAAAAGAATCAGGCCTGGATTCAAGAAGACTCATTTAACTGAGTTCAAATCCAGCCTCAGATGTTTACTGTGATTTTGGCAAGTCACTTTATCCCCATTTGCTTCAGTTTCCTCATCTGTAAAATGAACTGGAAAAGGAAATGGTGAACTATTCTAGTATGTCTGCCCCAAAAAACCCAAACAGGGTCATGAAAAGTCATAAATGACTGAAAAACAACAGCAGATTAGTATGTGATTTTTTTGGTGTATGTTTTTCCCAAAGTTGTAAACTGGAGATAGATAGATAGATAGATAGATAGATAGATAGATAGATAGATAGATAGATAGATCTCGTCATATATATATATATATGAGGGCTATATTTTGAGTCCTTGAGAATGAGAACTAGGCTAACTCGGTCTTATCTGTCATCAGTGTGGAGTCACTCTAGCTTCTTGAAGGCTTTACCAGAGGAGCGTTAGCCCTTAGAATGGGATGGAGAATCTATTTGTTTGCCATGAATCATTTAGATATTTATAACATCATTGACAGGCCATGTAAAATTATCACTTAAAACTGACCTGCTATATTTAAGCAAACATTTAATTAATTCATCCCTAAAAAGTTCCAAGATTGATTGAATTTTGTGTCCCTCCTGAGGTTGCCATAGAAGCACCAGACCAGATTATTTCACGGGCTTATACAGCTGGTGGGCCCCTGCTCTAGAAGGTTCAACTGCAAAGCTAGTGATGGCTTACATGTATTGTCAGCAAAGGACCAGCTAAGAACCCTCAGCAGAAGGCAGATCAATAGATAATTGTTTTTTTAAAAAACAAAGATTTTAGTAACTCTGAAAATGTAAAACATTCCATAATTGAGAATTCTATCCAAGACTCAAATAGGTAAACCCGGGGTTATCTGGCAAACTTGGCTGTTCAGAACAAATTAGCCCTTCAGGTTTCTGCATAATTCACCTTTTTAACATAGGAATTTTAGTTTCAGAGTACTCAATTTCCTTGTCTCGATCCCCCTTACCAAACAGATGAGAAAATCAGTGCCCAAAGAGAGAAAATGACTTAGCTAAGGTCAAACAGACTGTTAAGTGGCAAAACTAAGATCTGAACACTTGTCATATGACAATGAAACAGCATGGTTGAATGAGTCAAATAGAATTGGGTTTGATCGCCTAACCTCTCTGGACCTCAGTTTTTCCATCTGTAAAATTAGGGGGGAGGGGGTTGCAGTGATCTTTCTGTCCCTGTCAGTTCTAAATCTGTCCTCTTAAATCTTCTCAGATTCCTTCTGGTGCTAAATCGATCAGCTGATGACTCCAAAGCCAGTGTTCTTTATACTACTCTAAGCTTTGAAAAGGGAAAATGGACCACATAGAGGTCAGGCACTACTTATAGCAAAAAGGGTGGAGAGAACAGTGAATCATTGATGTTCCTGCCATGTTGAGGTTAAGGAGATTTGAAATGAAAATCAAATGATACATTTTTGGGCTTAGAGACACAGGTGTGAACACATAAATAACTCCCATTAACGTTAAACACAAAAAATGGGAGTAAAAAGCCTGGTTAATGAGAGAGAGAGAGAGAGAGAGAGAGAGAGAGAGAGAGAGAGAGAGAGACACACACAAACACACGAACAGCCTTGCCAAGATGCACTTGGAGATAATTCTTTTATGCAGAAAAGAAATGTTAATTGAAGGATGAAATAACCACAATAGGACAACAAATTTAGCTACAGATCAGCATAGTTTTAGCTGTCCAAAAAGCACAGGAGAAGGGGAGGCTGAGATAAGGGGTTAGGGGAGGGAACTGATTTTCATAGATATCAGATATCTCTATTTTGCATTATGAAGAGGTCCATGGAACTAATTAGCCAAGCTCATCCTCCTGACCCAGTACAAGACCCACATTTCAGAGCACCTTTGTGAAAAGTTGAGGTTTGGTGGGGCAGAATGCTAGTAGAAACCTTGGTGGTGCAGAAGCTCTCATAGACATCCTGACTCTCCCAGTCCAGTTGTATGGTCTCAGGGAATCACCTTGCCCCTTGATAGATGGCAGCTTAGATGGTACAGTGGATAGAGAACTGGTCCTACAGTCAGAAAGACTTCTCTTTGTGAGTTCAAATCTATCCTCAGACACTTACTAGATGTGTGACCTGGGCAAGTCACTCAACCCTACTTCCCTCAGTTTCTTCATCTGTAAAATGAACTGGAGAAAGAATTGGAAAACCATTCCAGTATCTGCCAAAAAAACCCCAAATGGCTTGTGAAGAGTCAGACACAACTGAAATGACCCACCAACAACAACACATTGGTGTTGTGTTTTTTGGCTTCCTCCGCTGTGTTTCACCTTCCAGGGCCATTTGGTTACTGGCAAGAGCTGCTACAAAAGCATAGGTCTTTCCTATTACATTATTGTTCTCTGTACAGTATTTTTCATGCCTTATTACAATGCCATCCTACTCTATAAAGAGTGTTTTTCAAAAAGGATGGAGGTCAGAACAGAATGTTGTTTGCTTTCCCTTAGGTGGTGGTTTTAAGGGGACATAGTCAAGGTGAACAGACCCTACATTTAACTCACCTCAATCCATAGATCATACAGAAGGAAACAAATCTTCTTGATGCTGCCAAATCTAAATTGAAGCCTGCCTACCTGAGACAAATCCTAGCTTATCAACTGGGCAGTCCATTGGAAACTAATCCAGAATGCTGGGTTTGTTTGTGCTCCCAGCATGCTTAGCCCACACGGCTGGTACCCCACATCCCCCCCCCATTTCACATTTCTTTCTCCTTTGAGTGCACAAGATATTGAAATTCATTCTGATCTATGGGCATCCTAATGTCCAGAATGAAAGCTGGCAAAGTCAAACTTGGGCTTTGAGTGGTGATGAACAAAATCAGGGAACTGTAGAGTTGGAAGGCAAATTAAGGCAATGAATATTTATTAACATTTATCTACAGTGTGTGTTAAAGGCTGAGAATCCCCAAAATGCTAACATATAGGACATAGAATGTAAAAGCTGTAAAGAGCATTGTTAATGTATAGAATTTCTGAGTTGTGGAGACATTAGAACAGAGAATGTAAAACTAGAAAGAACCTTAGAAGATAGAATACAGAATGCTGAAATACATAGGAAAATAAAAATATATATAATCTATATATATGGAGAGAGAGCGAGAGAAAATATATAGGAATTATATAAGATATATAATGTAGGAAATTGAATCTTAGAGCTGGAAATGCCTCAAGAATATGTGACACAGAATGTCAATGGAACATAGACTATTAAATCTATCTATCATAGAACCTCAGAACATAGAATGTCTGAGCTGGGGAGAATTTTGGAACATATGTTACAAGAATTTGGTTTGTCTTTTATTTTGTCCTTCCATGGAGAAGAAGGTAGGTTGGAGAGAAAAATAGATTTCTCTTCATTAAAAAATGTAATTTAAAATGACATAGAATATAATAATTTAGTAATAATTTAAAATGACACAGAATATAAAAGTTTGAAAAGGCCTGGCTTAAAAAATTGACTATGGAACATAGAATATAAAAATCCAGATTGATCAAAAAGCATAGAATATCAAAGCTGGAAGGATATAAATCTCTTCTCCAGATCTGGTAGTCTGTAGTTCACTAAAAGTCCCTTGTCTTTTTCAAACAAATCATCATAGGACATAGAGCTGAAAAAAAATCCTTAGAGATTATCTTATTTTTACAGATGGGGAAACTGAGATCAAGAAAGGTTAATCCACTTGCCCAAGATCACAGAGATAGAGGCACAATATAAGTCTCTCCCAATTCCATCCTCTCCCCTAGTCTGGTGATATTCCTTCTCTGGATGGTATGTTGTCATGAAAAGAGGTTGGCAATTTGGTGTTTCAATGAATAGAATTCAGGACCTGGAACCAAGAAGACCAGAGTTCAAATCCAGCCTCATATACCTACTATCTGGACAAGCTCTGTTTGCCTCAGTTCTTCAACTATAATATGGGGATAAGAATAGCCTTTACCTCTCAGGGTCGCTGTAATGATCAACTGAGGTAATATTTGCAAGATGATTATTTCAATGCCTGGCCCAGTGGAAGCACTGCATAAATGCTACTTACTAATGTTTTATAGAGAGAAGTATGGTTTCTCCTTTGCTAGATTTATAGTCAACTAATAGGTGTTTGTCAAGAAAAATCTGAAGCTATCAGGCAAATTCTGACTGGAACCAGGAGTTGAGTGACAAGGTATGGGGTATAGCAATTCACCCTGAATGAGAAGGCATCAAACTCACTGAATGTCAGCATTTTGCTTAAAATTGAAAGAGATCTCAGAAGTCATCTGGATAAAGTATCTGAATAGGAAAGACCTTGATAACCTTCTGTCAAAAAATCAATCATGTGTTTGCTTCCCCCTAAAGCAGTCCATCCACTTTAATAGGTAATAATTATTTTTATTTCCCTTAAGAATGAGTTCAGTCTATTCCTTGGTAACTTCCACCCATTTTTGCATATTTTTTAAAATTTTTGAGAATTCAATTTGGGATTAAATGACTCTCTCAGGGTCATTCAGATAGGAAGTATCTGAGGTTAGATTTGAACTCAGTTCTTCCTGATTCTAGGATTGGTGCTCTCCTCACTGCACCACCTAGTTACTCTCACACACGTTCAACTCTTCTCCAGATTTCCTTGTCTCTTTCTCACAAATCATCATATAAGCAATCATATTTTTTTCAAAGATCCCTGAAAACAGAAAAGCAATCACAACCATAAATTATTTTGATATTCTGAGATGTAGTTTAATAGGACCTAGTGATCTTAATGTGTTTACTGTGTGCTAAGTGCTCTACAAATTTAATCTCATTTGATTCTGTCAAAAATCCTAAGAGATAGATGCTATTATTGTCCACATTTTATAGTTGAAGCAAACAGAGATTAAGTGACTTGCCCAAGGTCACATAGTAAGGATCTGGGACTGGATTTGAACTCAGAACTTCCTGGTTCCAGATCTAGCACTCTATTCACTGCATTTCCTATATATCCATTATACCACTTTGATCTTAGCATCTCTTAATTTTTTGAGGGTTCCAGGCCCTCATTAACCATTTTTGTTCAGTATCCTTAGTTTTCAGATCTTGAGTTTTGAAACTCAAGAATTTCTTGGTTAATTTTATCTTAATATGTTCACTTCATATTAATATATGTCATAACCTTTTTGGATCATGATAATTACACCTTCTACCTGTCATCTGTGTATTTGATAAGCATTTCAGTCACTGTTAAAAATGTTGAACAGAGAAAAAAAAATGTTGAATAGACCTGACCCAGAGATAGAACTCTGGACCAGTTCACTGGAGACCTCCCTCCAGGTGTATGTATATCAATCCATTTATTATTACTGCTTTTGCCTGGCCATTCAATCAATTCTTAATTTACCCAGATGCATTTTCTTATAGATCAGGGCTTCTTAAACTGGGATCCAGAGACATATTTCTTAGGGTCTAAAGCTCATTAAAGTTTTTTATAACTGCATATTATTATAATTGGCTTCCTTTGCAATCATTTGTATTCCTTTTATGCATTAAAAAACACATTGTTCTAAAGAAGTGGCCATGGGCTTCACTAGTTTGCCAAAGGGATCTTTTACAAAATAGAGAATAAGCTTTCCTAATCTAGACTGTATTTTTCCATATTGTCCCTAAATCTATCATGCCAGAATTTGTCAACTATCTGGCTGAAATCAAGTCTGTTTTATTCCTCTGAGCTATAAGTCTAGTAACTATCAAAATATGATATGAGAACAGTCTGTTATGATATTTTCTTGATTAACCCCTGCTAGCTGTTAGGAATCACCAGTTCCAGGAGTAGGCACCTGGTTCTCTGAAAACACACACACACACACACACACACACACACACACACACATGTGCACACACACACACACACACACACACACACACAAGCATTCACACACATGGAATGCACTTTTAAGTTTAATTTGCATATTAATTTGTTTCCTAAGACTAGGCAATCAATAAAACAATATCAAGTTCTGATTTGTAATGTCTGTTGATTTCCAGAATATAAATGCTCACAGGAAATTTAACAATCAGCTCTTGTGAATCAATTTGAGCCTGATTAGAAACTCCCAAGCAAATAAATCCTAATATTTTTTTTTTTTGGCTAGGAATTGAAGTTGTTTTAAAGTATCCCTTCTTATCCTCACCGCCTCCTTCTGTTTTTTAAAACTAGGGCAACCTTTGCCCGCTTCCACTCCTATAAGACCTTTTTTCCTTCTTTGAATATTTGTTCAACAATCACCAGGGGATTAGCAATCCCATCTACAAGGTTTTTCAATATCCTGGGCAGTAGTTCCTCTGGGTCTGATGACCTGAATTTACTGAGGCCAGCTAATGAAGGAACTTAGTCATAGTGAGAGCAGCCTCAAAACACCAGAGCCTAGCAAAAGCCTGCCATGGCTCTCACACTGGGCAGACCTCACCATGTCTCACTCGTCTTGATCTGTTCTTCCTGCTGCTAGGTGAATCCTGAACTCTTGCTGCATCATTAAGAAACTTACTGGCCCCAAGGCACTCTTGGACTGATGCTAGTTATATGGATCATTCATAAGCTGAAGAGGGTTCAGAAGAGGTCCTCCCCTCCTATGGGGAGGGCAATAACTTAGTATTTGAAGAGCTACGACTTGCAAGAGAAACTAAGTTTGTTTTGTTTGGTCATTAAGGTCATGGCCAAGTAGTGGTAACCATCTAAGCTGGAGGAGGTGGGGCAAGGAGAGAAAAGAGTTACATGACAATTTTATTTTATATCCAGAGAAAAGTACATAATAGATTTGCAGTTTCTTGTGCAATTCTCTTGTTTTTTTCTATTCTACTTTGTCATGAAAATGCTTGTTTTATTTCTTATGTTCAGATTTTTTTAAAGGGTGTGGTCAAGAATAATGGGTTAAAGTAGAAGAAAGTTTGAGCCCATTTTAAGAAAAACCTGCCTTATAAGCCATAGAGCTCTCCAAGAGAAGAGGTTCAGAATAGACTAGAGCTTGAGAGGACCTTAAAGATCATCTATTCCTACCCTTTCATTTTTACAGGTAAGGAAACTGAGGCAACAGGGGGTTAGTGAGTTCCTCCTAATTTGAAGTCTTCAAGCAAACTGACTTATTGAGAACATGATGAAGGCATTTGTTAGATAATTATATGTGGGATTAGTTGATCTCTAAATCCTTCCAAATGAGATTCTGTACTTTCTTACCATCTCCTTATTTGATATGGGTTTCTACTTCCTGTCAGCTATTTTGACTTTTTTTGGTGGTCCGAAGATTAGACACAGAATAGTGGTGGCACTTGGGATTTCTTTGATACAGAGGCCAACAGGTGAGAAAAATTCCTCTAGTGATGTAGATATGCACTTTCTTATCTTTGTCCTTTTTTAGTCAAGTCTGACTCTTTGTGACCCATTGGGAGTTTTCTTGGCAAAGATGTTGTAGTGGTTCCTTCTCTGTTCGTTTTACAAATGAGGAACTAAGGCAAACAGGAATAAGTGCCTCGCTGAGGTCACAGGTAGTCAGTGTCTGAGGTCAGATTTGAACTCAAGAAGAGAAAATTCCAAGCTCTATCCATTGCACACTCAGAAGCCCTACCTTCTTGTCTTTTTTTTTTTTTTTTTTAGTTTTTGCAAGGGTTAAAGTGATTCACCCAAGGTCACACAGCTAGGTAATTATTAAGTGTCTGAGGTCGGATTTGAACTCAGGTCTTCCTGACTCCAAGGTCGGTGCTCTATCCACTCAGTCATTTAGCTGCCCCCTTCTTGTCTTAATATTACTTTGAACTAAATGACTTGGCCAACAACAAACAGCATGAATCGGGGCAAGACTTGACTCCCTGGCTCCTTAGCTTCAAGGCTAGTTCTCTGTCCACTAACAGAGAGGGCCTAAGCAGAATCAGGATGCAGTAGCTATGGTTTCACAACGTCAGTCATTAGAATTTGATCCACAAACTCTTTGGCCCAGAAGCAATCATATTCCTTCTTTAATCCTCCTATTGACCTCAACAAAGCTTTTAAAAACATTCTATCATTCTTGGCATTCATTGCCAACCTCAAGTCCCACTGAGCCTTGATCCTTTGCATACTCTACTTTTAAAGTTTTATTAATGTCTTTTGCTTTAATAGTTATATGCATTTGCTGACAGACCCCTCAAATAATAGATTTCTCCCTTGTAACAAAGGAAAAAGCAGTTAAGGAAAATCAGCTGGCATCATAACTATATCTATCAATGGAGATGCCAATTAGCATCTGAAGCACCATTTTCCCTTGTCCCACCTAAGAACTTCACAAATATTTTCTCATTTGATACCCACAACAATCCTAGGAAGTAGCTAACTGTTATTAGCCTCATTTTACAGTTGAAGAAACTGAGACAGACAGGAAGATGCTCACCCCTACCTGAATTAAAGACTCACTGACCACTAAGGATTCCTGTTTAGGTATAAGATGGACTAGATTCCTTCTGTGGTCCCTTCCAACTTTAAAATCTGGCAATTTTGGAAATATATGGAAGTTTAAGATTCCCTCCTTGTAAATTCTGGCTTTTAAATTTGCAGTGATTTCTAGTGTGCTGAGATTCTGACAATTCCAATCTCATTAACATGAGACCTGTTAGGAGGTGAGATGGTCTCAGTAATGCCTTTGACTTTCATTACTCAGCCAGATTGTGGAGTCTATCAATTATCTCAGCATTGACAGTCCAGTGAATTAATTGGTGTATTTGACAAGGATGGCTATTACCCTATGTTGTTCTGACAGCTGGTTTTGATATCGGAAATTTGTCAACCCTCTCCCTCGCGTGAGTGGTGGAGTGAACGGTTGAGTGGGCAGGGCCAAGACATTTTGTGATTTTCTTCCACTGTTGCAATTGGTATTTCTAACTAAAACTGAGACATTCATAACCTCAGTCCCTAAAATGAGTATGCAACCAAATGGTGGAAACATTTCCTGAATGGGTTAACAAATGGGGAAAGGGATGGGGAGAATTAACTAAATAATTACTACTGAACTGACTATCCTTTGGTAATGAGTTTCTAAATGCCTTTCAGGTGTCAGATATAATTTTTATTGTCCAACAATCAGAATTTTTCTGAAGTTGAGTGGATTATTTTTCCTTCTGCTTACAAGACTCAGCCAAGAGGTTATAACCGCTGTTTATTTGTTTGATTTGTCCTGGGTCAGCCTTATTTGAGTTGCTGTTTAGGCTACAGAGATACAAGGTTCATGAATGCCATCTAGTTTGCTTTGTAACCCCAGTACTTAGCACAGCATCTAAAATGCAGTAGGCTTAATAAATGTTCATCAACTGACTATAGGTATATCTCATTTTATTGTACCATGAAGTTATTGTATTTTTAAAAAATTGAAAATTTGTGGCAACCCTACATTGTGCAAAGCGATCAGCACCATTTTTCCAAATAGCAGATGTTTATATTGTGCCTCTGTGTTGCATTTTGGTGATTCTCACAATAGTTCAAACTTTTTCAGTATTATAATATTTCTTATAGTGATCTGTAATCTTTGGTGTTAGTATTAGAATTGCTTTGCCCCACTAACCATATAACTTATGTTCCACCAACTAGCTATTCCATTTCTCTTCTTAGTTTTTGGTTTACCTAGTTCCTGAGACACAACCATATTGAAATCAGGTCATTTAATAAGCCTACAATGATATCTAAGTGTTCAAGTGAAAGGAAGGTTTAAATTAATGCATCAAATCTCATTGTTTCCTTAGTTTTTAAAATTGCCCCAAGACCTTATACTAGCAAAAAGATTATGACTCACAGAAGACTCAAATGATGGTTAACACTTTTTAAGCAATATAGCATTTTAAATTAGAGTATGAATATTTTTTAGACAATACTATTGCACACTTAAAAGACTGCAGTTCTGTGTAAAAGTAACTTTTATATAAAATTTATGTTCCTTGTTTTATGCACTATTTGCTTTCTTTTGGTGGTCTGGAACCAAACAATGTCTCTGAGGTATAACATCTTTATTTATTTATTTTTTTAAGGGTTTTTTTGTTTTGTTTTGTTTTTTGCAAGGCAATGGGGTTTAGTGGCTTGCCCAAGGCCACACAGCTAGGTAATTACTAAGTGTGTGAGTCCGGATTTGAACTCAAGTACTCCTGACTCCAGGGCTGGTAATTTATCCACTGCACCACCTAACCACCCAACATCTTTATTTATTATGAACAAAGAACTTTGAATAATAGAATGTACTAGTCTAGTAAGGTCAAACTTCAACCAGTGACTTCCTATATGGTCTCACCGTCATTCCTTCCTTTTTCCTCATCCCCCATAGGCAATCAGTTGTCAAGTCTTACTGATTCTCCTGCCTCAAGATCTCTCACATCCCATCCCATCCCCTTCTTGCCATCATAAGACCAACTCCTTACTTCAAGCCTTCATGACTTGAACTATTGTAACAGTGTCCTAATCAGTTTATCTGGGTCAAGTTTCTCCCAACACCAATCCTTTTTTCTCATCACAAGTAAACAATTTTCCTGCTATTACATCACACTTTTTGTTTCTAGTATGCCAGTATCCTTTATGGTTTTCTTTTTTTGCTGTTGTTGTTTTGAACACAACCAAATAAGATGAGGACTTCCTATATAAAGAAGAGGGAGAAAAATGATTGTTACAGGAAGCTGAGAACCTCTATTATGGATATCTTATTTTTCTTTGTAAGTATATAATGAATTCAAAATGCTATTTTTAAAGCTGACCTGCTTGTCTGTGGTTCCTACCGATACAAGTTATGGTCTTTTCTGTGCATTTTTGAAAATGTGTTAGCTATCTTCTTTTCTTTTGCATTTCATTTCGGTAACCCTTTTCCTAGCTCAATTTTACCCCAAGACCTCTTGAAAGTGAAGGAAGAAAAAAATGGAACCCTTGCAACAGATATACATAGTCAAAGAAAACAAATCTCCACATTTGGCTACGTCTAAAAATATATATTTCTTTCTGTACCTTGAGTTTCCTTTCTTCTCTATCAGGAGTTGAGTAACATGTTTTCTTACTGACCTTTTGGCATCATGGTTAGTCATGGCATTAGTTCTAGAATTGTTGTTTCTTTATAATGTAATTGTAAATATGTAATTAATATGTAAATGGTTCTTTAGTTTCTGCTCATTGTGTATATAAGTTTTCCCAGATTTTTTTGAAACTGCTTCTTGGGGCGGCTAGGTGGCCTTGGAGTCAGGAGTACCTGGGTTTAAATCCAGTCTCAGACGCTTAATAATTACCTAGCTGTGTGGCCTTGGGTAAGCCACTTAACCCCATTTGCCTTGCAAAAAAAAAAAAGAAACTGCTTCTTGTGTCATTTATTATGAAGCAATAATATTGTTATATTTATATATCATAATTTCTTCTTCCATTCCCCAACTGATGGGTACTTCCTCAATTTCTAGCTATTTGCCATTATCAAAGTAACTATTATATTTTTAATATGTAGGTCTTTTATGTTTTATTTGATTTCTTTGATATATTAGACTAGTTGGGGCAGCCAGGTGGTGCAGTGGATAGAGCAACTGGCCTTAGACTCAGGAATACAGAAGTTCTAATCTGGCCTCAGACACTTGACTATTACTAGCTGTGGGATCTTGGGTAAGTCTCTTAACCCTGATTATCATATCCAGGGCCATCTCCAGTTATCTTGATCCATTTCTGGCCACTGGACCCAGATGGCTCTGGAGGAGAAAGTGAGTCTGGTGACTTAGCATAGTACCCTCCTCACTCAAATCCAATTTATGTACTTTTCATGGCATCACCTCCCTGATGTCATGGTCTTCTTCAAAAATGAAAGACAAATATACTATTATCTTAGACTAGTAGTTGTGTTGTTGGGTCAAAGGGTATGCACAGGTTAAGTTAAATTATTTTGTGGGTATAGCTCCCAAGTTGGTTTACAGAATGGCTGGACCAATTCTCGGCCCCATGAACAGAGAAGTACTATGTCTGCTTCCCCCCTCCCCCAAGACCCTCTAAAAATGGATATTTCCTCTTTTTTTGTGATTTTTGCCAATTTAATAGATAAGAGGGAATTGTTTTAATTTGCATTTTTTCTTAATATGTGGGAGAACGTTTTATATATGGTCATTGATAGCTTGGATTTCTTCTTTTGGCAACTTCCCAAGATAAAATCCTTTGGCCATTTTTCTATGCAGTATGACTTTTGTTATATATTTGAATCAGTTTCTTATAAAATTTGGATATTATCCCTCCGTTATAGAAACTTGCTTCAAGTTTTCCCCCAAGTTAACTATTTCCCTTTTATTTTTAATTTCATTAGTTTTATTTGCACAGTAGTTTTCATTTTGTGTAACAAAAATATCTATTTTGTTTTCTATGTTCCCTTCTATCCCTTGTTTGGTCATGAACTCTTCCTCTCTCTATTGTTGCAATAGATATTTATTTCCCTGTTGCTCTAATTTGTTTATGATATGACCCTGTATGATCACATATTCATTCGGGGTCTTTTTATCTTATTATATGACATGAGATGTTGAGATGTTGGATTAAATTATTTCTGTCTGTGTCTTCATCTTTTCTCAGCAGTTCTTGTCAAATAAGGAGTTCTTGGTTCCAGAAAATAGTGTCTTTGGGTTTATTCAATAGTATGCTGCCATGTTTATTTGTTTCTGAAAGTTATAAACCTTAGCTATTTCTCTGATCAACCTCTCAACTTCTTAACCAGTACCAAATAATTTTGATGATCCTTCAGAATATATTGACCCTCTTTTATTACTTTTTTCCCCTAAAGATTGGAGTATCTTTAACATTTTCTTATTTCAGCTGAAATTTAAAATTTTTTTTAAATTCTATCATGTAATCCCTTGATAGCTTGATTACTTTGGTACTGAAAAAGTGAATTACTCTTAGTGGTTTTGTCACTTTTATTATATTGACCCAGCCAACCCAGGAACAATTACTATCTCTCCAATTATTCAGGTCCTCTTTAGTTCTGCACCTTGCTAAAAAAACAAAACAAAACAAAGAAACTCTCAGTATCTCTAAATTGTTTCTAGATTAAAATGCTTATTCTTCAACCTGGTATTAATCCCAACTTGATCCCAACTACTTTTCCATGGTTATTTCATAAAATGATCCCCCAAATACTATATTCCAGCCCAACTGAACTACTCAGCATCCCCCAAACTCAAACCCACCTTCCAACATGTGAATCTGAGGTTAGAAAGCCTAGGTCTAAGTTCCACCCTACACTACTGATATGCCCTTGGACAAATCACTGCATACCCCCTGGGCTTACTTATTCATATCTATTAAATAAGGGGTTGGATTAGAAGACCTCTGAGATCCCTTAGACCTCTGGCTCTAGACTCCTTTGATCCATTCCTGGAAAGTTCTCCCTCCTTATCTATAGTCCTCAGAAAAGTTACTTACCTTCAATAGTTCCTTTCCCTTCCTTGGTTCCTTTTCCTAGTCAAATTACCCTGAATTTATTTATCTGCATATATGGTGTGGCCCATAATAGCAAAATGTCAAAGTCTTCTTGAGGGACAAAAGTTCTTTGAAGATATCACTGTCTCTCTCTTTCTGTCTGTCTCTGTCTCTGCCTCTTGTTTTTTCTTTGTTTCTCTCTGTCTCTGTCTCTCTCTGTCTCACCCCCCACCCCAGGTACCATGAATGGTAAGGGCAGCTAGGTAGTACAGTGAATAGAGCACCAACTCTGGAGTCAGAAGGACCTGAGTTCAAACCCGGCCTCAGACATTTAATAATCACCTAACTGTGTGACCTTGGGCAAGTCACTTAACCCCATTGCCTCGCAAAAACCTAAATAAAATAAATTAAAAAAATGATGAATGGTAAGCCTTCATTTAGAACTGATGATGAATCAAGTACAGGGATACAAATGCAAAAGCTCCTCTCTTTTCAGAAGCTTATTTCTGTATAGGAAATGGCCAGGTAGAGAAAGGAGTGGTGGTTGGGCAAAGATGTTTTGGCCTGGGAAGTCTTACACTCTTTCCGGAAGCTAAGATAGTGTTACTTATTTGATTAGAATCTTCAGGGCAAGAGGGATGAGCACAGAGGCAAGACAAAGGACAGAAAGCTAGCCAGAGTATTTGGTTAGGCACCATTTGTAGTCAGGAGCTGACTGGACAAGACGGGATGCATGAGTGTCCGCTCACTGACTACCACTGTGGGCAACTCGGCCTATAGCAGATAAGCCCAAGCTGAAAGACTTACGTTCTCCCGGTCCTGGCCCTGGAGTTTCATTGATCCAGAAGTTTCAGTATGAAGGATGGATGATGTAAAGATCAGCAGAGCTGGATACCCAAAAGCAATGTTAATAAATGTTAAATAATCTTAAATTATTGTTGAATTAGTCTTGGGAAAGTCATATCATTTATTCAGCACCTACCATGTAAAAGGCTCTGTGGCATGTGTTGGAGATCCACAGACAAAAGGAAAATAGTCCCAGCCTCTTGAAGAGCTTACATTCTTTATGGCATGGATGGTGGTTGTATCTAATCTAAAAACTAAATCTGCAAGAGCACTAATTTAGGGGACTGAGAAAAGGTTTCTTGTAGTAGGAAATGACAAATATACCATCTTAAAAAATTACAGATTCAGCAATGAATAGAGCACTAGACCTGGAGTCAGGAAGTCCTGAGTTCAAATCCAACCTCAGACACTTGATACTCAAACATTGATAAGTAACCTTGGGCAAGTCACTTGATCTCATTGCCTTGTTAAAAAAAAATTAAAAATTTGCAAATTCTAGAAGACTGAGCTTTAAGAGGGAGATCAATAATGTTTGTCCATTCTCAAAGAAGACCATGACATCAGGGAGGTGATGTTATGACAAGCATGTGAATTGGATTGGGTGGGGAGGGCTGTACTAAGTCACCAACCTCACTTTCTTCTCCAGAGCCATCTGAGTCCAGTGGCCAGATATGGATCAGGACAACTGTAGAGGGCCCTGGATTGAAGCAATCAGGGTCAAGTGACTTGCCCAAGGTCCCACAGTTAGTAAGAGTCAAGTGTTTGAGATCAGATTCGAACTCCCATCCTCCTGACTCCAATATCAGTGCTCTCATCCACTGTGCCAATTCTAGCCATGGCTATATAATCTTTGCCAAGAGATTCCACTGTGAGCCTCCACCTTTCTGTCTATCGAGTCAGAATGAGAGGACAATAATGTATTGAGTAGGTACCTGGAATCATGAAGAGCTAAGATGGAATCCTACTCCAAATGCCCAGGAAGAGTATGACCCTGGATAAGTCATTTTATTTCTATTAATTCTATTAATGAATGGATTGGATTTGAAAAATCTCCTTTAACTTTAGATCTGTAATCTCACACAGAGATACTCTAAAAATGAGAGAAAAATGACTGTCACTTGAATCCTTTGGAAAAAAATCTCCATATTAAAAGAAGCTGTTTTTGGAGAACTTGGTGAATGGAAAAGGCATACCCTGGTGCCAATTTCATTTTCTCATTCCAGGATCAGTCCTATCTTTATCCCATTAAAATGACTCGATGTGGTCAGGAATCCATCATTTGTTTTGTCCAGCTGCTTTAACAGGTCCAAAATGGTGAGGAAGTACTGCTGACCTGTAAGTGAAATCTACTTTCCATAAAATTAAACATGGTAGAGAAATGTAGTTGGAGGCTGTTTTAGAGCTGTTAAACAGGATGAAAAACAAAAGCAGTGCCCAGGTCCATTTCCTGGGCAGCCAGTTGGGCTCATTCTCCATGGCAGTGGCGGTGACCCCATGAAAAGGTTAATTTTCAAAACAACTGTTTCCATAGCCAGTAAGAGCCTGGGCGCTTCCCTTAGGAAGTGATTAGCTCTTTGGGAAGAACACAGGGAGGTGTACTGCAGAGCTGTTTGTTGTAGGATGCTTTCTCAACTGCTTTTCTTGCCACTGATTAATCTCAATTCCAAGCCTTCTGTCCTGCATAATGGTTGTGGTGTTTCTCATTCCTCCATTGCCTTCCCTGCACCATCTACAACTCCAAATGGTTTTTGTGCTGAAATGAGAGGGGAGTGGTGGTATGGAGATGATCAGAAAGACCCAAGTGTCCTATAGAAGGGAGGAGAAAACCAGGAGAGCCCAAGGAGAAGAGCAGGAAAGTCTTCAGCAAGGAGACCATTGCTCATCTTTCAGGAGGCCCTGAGGAACTGTCCACAGAAGTGGACCATTTGTGGGCATATCAAAAACTAATGACAGCTTACTTGCTACCAGAGTTGCCTTCCAGAATGGAAGAAACTATCAGAAAGTGGATGAGTTGAGTGATCATCACTAGATGATGCCATGCTACATCAGTTTGGTTCAGGGTTCATTTATAATGTTTACTACATGTATGACTTTGGGTAGGTCACTTAACCTCCCCAGGACTCAGTTTCCTCCCTCATCTATAAATAAAGGGGTTGAACTAGATGACTTCTAAGGTTACTTCCAACTTTAGATCATAATCTCTTCATTCTAGCTACAGTCTGAGGAACGCACATTTGGCTGTATCTTTTTGTATTCCTAGTGCTTAACACACAACGGGTATCTAATAAATGCTTTTTGGTTGATTTCTTGTATGGTAAGTGTGTGTATATGTGTGTGTTTATTTTTCTAGCAGATATCATAATATCCAAGAAATATCATTGTGGAGACAGTGGCGTGTAATGGAAGGAATACTGACTATAGAATTAGAATGAATTGAGTTCAAATCCTACCAACAATGGTTGCTGTGCAATCATAGGGAAGTTACTTAATTTAGTTGAGATTCAGTCTTCTCATCTGTAATGCAATGATGATGATGATGATTGGCGTTTATTAAGTTATGTTCTGAACACTATGCTAAGCACTGATGATACAAAGAAAGGCAAGAAAATAAAACAAAACCAAAAAGTCCCTGCTCTTTCCTATTCTGATGAAGAGACAACATGGGGAAAAACTATGTTCATGCAAGAGAAATAAAGAGCATATGGAAAATAATCTCCAAGAGAAGACACTTATTGTGGAGGGCAAGAGAGACCAGGAAAGGCCTCCTATAGAAAGTGAGATTTGAGCTGAGTCTTAAGGAAGCCAGGAGGCAGAAGTGAGGAGGAAGGGTATTCCGGGCATAGAATATTGTTCTCTATGTCGAATTCCAAATTGTTGCTAGTGATGGTGTTCAGTTAGTTCAGTAAGAGCCTGGGCACTTCTCTTAGGAAGTGATTAGCTCTTTGGGAAGGGCGCAGAGAGGGGTATTGCAGAGCTGTTTGTTGTAGGATGCTCTCTCAACTGCTTTTCTTGCAGAGTTTTGTCTGACTCTTCATGACCTCATTGGGATTTTCTTTGCAAAGGTACCGGAGTGATTTGACATTTCCTTCTCCAGCTCATTTTACAGAAGAGGAAACTGAGGCACGGAGGGCTAAGTGACAGCTAGGGAGTGTCTTAGCCCAGAAAAGGAATCTTCCTGACATTGGGTCCAGCAATCTAGCTGTCCCAAAGTAAACCAGTACTTCTGTGTTTAATAGTATGTGTGAAGGTAAGTATAAGAAGACAGAAAAGGTGGTGAGGATCCAGGTTGTAAAGGGCTTTTAAAAATCAAACTGCATTTTATATTTGATCCTGGAGGAATAGTAGGAAGGAGAAGGGAGCAAACCTTTATCAAGTTCCTAAAATGAGCTAGGGTTGAACTATGCTTCACAGGGACTTTATCCATTAATCTCATTTGATGTTCACAACAGCCCTACAAAGTACATGCTGCTAACTATACCCATTTTACAGTTGAAAATGAGGCAGATGGGGGCGGTTAGGTGGTGCTGGGGCGGCTAGGTGGTGCAGTGAATAGAGCAGAGGCCTTGGAGTCAGGAGTACCTGGGTTCAAATCCAACCTCAGACACTTAATAATTACCTAGTTGTGTGGCCTTGGGCAAGCCACTTAACCTCATTGCCTTGAAAAAAAAATCTAAAAAAAATGAGGCAGATGGGTTAAGCGATTGCCCAGGTTCCTGGGCTAAGTCTACCATTGGATTTGAACTCAAAGATTCCTGACTATATCCACTGCCCCACCTAGTGGTGCAGAGAACACTATAGTCTAGAATCAGACTCAAGAGTTAGGAAAATCACTTAGGCAGCTGAAGGGAGGACAGATTGGCATCCTACCTTATAGGATTGCTATGAAAGTCGAACAAGATAATACATGTGAAGTATTTTGCAAGTCTTAAAGTGATACATAAACATCAGGTATTTATCATAATTATCAGTTATGGAAAGGGAAATTCCTGCATTCTCTTAAATGTATTCCTTATGCAACAGTCAGCAACCAAGGATTGTAGGATCAGCTTGCCTTAGTAAGGAGGTGGGAGGGTAAAGAATGCCTTCTCCACCAAATTCTTTGAACATTCCAATGTATTTCTCACATTATATTTACGCATTATAGCTATCTGGGTTTCCCCAATTGCATCTTTAGGATGAATAGACATTAAGGAATGTCTGTTCCTTACACATTTATTTACTCTATCAATCAAGCCTATATTTATTAAGCATTTACTATCATTTATCTTTTTTAGTGTCTGTCTTTCAAACTAGATTATATGTTCCTTGAAGACAGGGATTTTGTTTTAAAGGTTATTTGGATTCCTAATGTCTATCTATCAAAGCATCTTGTTCATAGTAGAGACCATACATTTGATGAGATACAACAAGGTAATAATGAATAGTATACTGACTCAGAAAAAGGCCAGAACTGGGTTTAAATGTTCCCTTCAACATTCACTAGCTGTGCGACTGTGGGTAATTCACTCACCCTCTCTGAACATTCATTTATAAAAAGGATCTAATTATACTTATAGGGAGGCTCAAAGGATAGTTCAAGTATGGATTATAATAAATGCTGGTTGGATTAGGTTAAATTGGTTTAAAATTTCCTGGAGAGGAACCAAACTTTATTTCTGTCCTTCTTTGGAAAAAGCCAAGTATTATATGAAATATTAAATAGGTATCCAAGTCCGCATTAAGCAGTAAACTTCTTGAAGGCAATACTGCTTTGTTTTGTTTTATTATTTTACTTCACTTTGTATCACCAACAATTAGCACAATGCTTATCGCATAGTAGGAGCTTAATAAAGACTAGTTGATTGACTCACTGGTCAGAAGACTAAGAAGTGGCCAGTGAACTGTGCCAGTCTTCAGCAGAAGAGGTTGAGGTTAGTCCTTCTAAACTTTGGGTTCTCACATCTAGAGCGAGAAAGGGCCTGGGAGGTCATTGAGTACAATCTTGCTTTATTGCTGTGGAACCTGAGACTGAAAGAGATACACTGATTTGCCCAAGATCACACAGCTAATAAGCCTCTGAGATGGGATTTGAATCTAAGTTTTCTAAATAAAATCCAAATGTTCTATAGGTTTTACTGCATTCACTCCCTATTCAAAAATACTAATGAGTCAGTGGGATCCTGGACATAGGTATTTCAGCCAGCTGTGTAGATTATTGCCTTGTCTACAATGCATCTATCCTGAGATAGCTCAAAGATGGTGCAGAGAGTGCCTGGTTCGGGTTCTGGAAGACCTGAGTTCAAAACTTGCCTTAGTCTCTTATTAGCTGTGTGACCCTGGGCAAGTCACCTAACCTCTGTCTGCCTCAATTTCTTCAACTATAAAATGGAGGTAGTATTAACACCTACCTTCAGAATTGCAGTGAGAATCAAATGAGAAGATAATAATAAAGTGCTTAGCAGAATGATTGGGATATAGTAAGTGCCTAATACATGCTTGTAACATAATATATACATATATATTTATTTTATAATTGATAGATTATATGAGATATACACAAGATAATATATGCATATATATCTATATGTATATATACATGGTAGATATATGATATATATTTGATACAAGATATAATATATATTTACATGATATCTCTGTGTATATTATGTATGTGTGCTTCATTCATGATTACTAGTAGAACTAGGTGATTTTCCTGAATTATTTTTCTTTCTTGCAAGCCTCCTTGTTCAATTTGGGCAGGATGAGGAAGGGATTTCCAAAAGGTACCATGCCATAATAACAAAAGAAAAAAAGAGTCAAATTGAAGCTCATAAAAATTAAGTGACTTGGCCAAAGTTATTTTAGCACTTAGCAAATGCTAAAGACACTATTTGAACCCAGAGCTTCCTGACTCCAGGTCCAAGCAGTTGACCTGGATGAGCTTGAGATCATGCCAAGAACCCAACAAGAGCAGGGGATTGTCATTTATAAGCCCTGGGTTCCCATACTGACCTCTGACATCTGTGTGGCATTGGACAAGTCCCCTTAACGTCCCTGGATCTCATTTTTTTTTATCTGTAAAACAAGAGTGATTGGACAAGATGACCTTTTCATCTTTAATTGAACGCTTCTAGGGATGTGGTTAAAATATCAATTCATTTCTATCATCATTCGATATCTGAATTATAATGCTTTTACTCTCTGAAAAGACAGTGAAACAAATGAGCTCTGTGATGGGAAGAGTCCTTTCCCCCAAAGCACAGAATGGATCGGGGCCCCTGGACCACCTGAACACACATGATAGATAAATCAGCCATTGCCCTAACCCAAGAGCACACGGGGGGAGTGGATTCTCTTTCCAAAGACAGTGCTTGAAATATCCATATAAGATTATCTTTAAACGTTTTGCTGTAGCCTTGAAATAGCTACCCAGATTAAAAAAAAAAGGAACATAATTTAAAAACCCTTAGCTTATTTTTAATTTATAGTCCTTGAAAAAAATAAGTGGGGAGCCCAATCATTTATATGCCTGGGCAAAAGCAATCCATCTATATAAAAGTACAGTGATATATTTCTGTTGCTAGTTTAATGTGCTGCTTGCTGCCCTGTGCTTTCTGATTCATTGGAGAGCAGCTATCATGTGGACAGGAGCTGTTCTTCAGATCCCATCAGTGACAACTAAAGGCCAATTCAAGGTTGGAGAGGGGGCATGAATCTCGCAGAGTCACTGATCCAACAATTGCCTTTCTGCGTGACACCAGGCGGTCAGACACTCTGGGGGTGGACGGGAGGCTGGCCGAGGCGGCCAGGGCTGGGGACAAACCAAAGGCCATTCAGTAGTGCAGGGGATGGACAAGAAGAAAGGGATACATGAGGACATTGCCAATACCTCGAGTCTGGGTTAGGGAGACAGAGACAGAGAAACAGAGAGAGAGACACAGAGAGAGAGACAGAGACAGACGTAGAGACAGAGACAGAGAGAGAGACAGAGAGTCAGAGACAGAGACAGAGAGAGACAGAAAGAGAAAGAGACAGAGAGACAGAGACAGACAGAGAAGAGACAGAGAGACAGAAAAGAGTCAGAGTCAGAGTCAGAGACAGAGACAGAGACAGAGAGACAGAGACAAGACTGGGACAAACAGAACCAGAGTCAGAGTCAGAGAGAGAGAGAGAGAGAGAGACAGAGAGAGACAGAGACAGAGACAGAGAGAGAGACAGAGAGACAGAGAGAAGAAGGGAAGGAGAAAGAAATGGGGAGGGGGGAAAGAGGGGAGATAGACTGAGTCAAAGACAGGGAGAAAGAGACAGAGACAGAAGAGATAAACAGAGACTGGGATAAAAAGAAACAGTACAGATAGTTATCCAACAATGTATTTATAAATAGGTCAAAATCAGAGAGTGGAGGTAGAGATGGAAGTAAAGGCAATTGAACTGGAAAATGGAGACATCTTGGAGTTGGACCAAGATTAAATTTTCATTGAGGAGTTTCAGAAGTTCAATTAAATAATTGAGTTCTTGTTTTGTCCATTTCCGAAATATTGTCAGTGTCCATTTGGAGGATTGGGAAATCTTGGTGTTTGTTTTTTTTTTTAATGGTATTTCTTGGAATCTGAACCTCATCCTTCTCACATCAATGGCCTCAGGTGATACAATGGAAAAATGTCCATCTGTCTCTAAACCATACTTTTGCCCCCACACACACACACTCAGTTCCTGAGAGCAGCATCTGTTTGTTTTTGGCTTTTGTATCTCTGTCACCTAATACAAAACCTTACTTGTTCAACTGATTCCATGGTTGAGTCTTGAAGTCTTTTCCTAACATGGGCACAGGGTCAGAGTAGCATCTTGTTATCTTCTCAAGGCGCTGGCAAACCAGAGAACCCAACTGGGAGACAGTGTTTAGGTAGAGAGTCCCTAAGCTCAGATAGGAGCAGTTAGGTACAGAAAGTGCCCTACCTGGAGTCAAGAAGACACATCTTCCTGAGTGCAAATCCAGCCTCAGGCACTTATTAGCTATGTGACCCTGGGCAAGTCACTTCACTCTGTTTGCCTCAGTTTCCTCATCTATAAAATAAACTGGAAAAGAAAATGGCAAAGCACCTCCACATTTTTGACGAGAAAACCCCAAGTGGGTCAGAAAGAGTCAGACAGGGTTGAAAAACAACAGCAAAATCCAGATAAGAAAGGATGAATGTTTTCTGTCTTCCCCTGGTTTACTGATTTCCTCACACAAGTTTCAAAAAAACAAATGGATTTGAAAATCTCCTCCTTGCTTTAATGTGAAGGTCAGAATGAGCACAGATAAACACCTTTACAGAGAAAAATAAGATAACAAGAGCGAGAGACCATGGAGTGAGTTTGGACCATTCCTCTCCCATATGGGTGACTTGATAACATAGCTGTTCATAACACTCTTCCTGAACCCAGGGGCAAAGCATAGGCTCTCACCTTCCCCTCTCTTTACCATAATCAGAATTCTAGAACAATTGTTCCATTTAACTCTCTTATTTTGCTTTTTATTAAAAAAAATCCATTATGCAATAATGTTCTTTAAAATACATATTATATATCAGGTACTGTGCTAAACACACACACACACACACACACACACACACACACACATATAATGTCTAAATAAAAATCTATATAATACACAACACGTCTTGTGCTTGTGATACAAAGAAAGTCCAAAAGTGCTTCTGCCCTCGAGAACCTTATATTCTTTTTTTTTAGGTTTTTGCAAGGCAAATGGGGTTAAGTGGCTTGCCCAAGACCACACAGCTAGGTAATTATTAAATGTCTGAGACTGGATTTGAACCCAGGTACTCCTGACTCCAGGGCCAGTGCTCTATCCAGTACTCCACCTAGCTGCCCTAGAACCTTATATTCTAAAGGAGAAGAAAATATGTCAGTAACTTGGTATATCAGAGATACACGATGTTGTTGCTATTGTGTCCTTTAGTCCTCTTTGTGATCCCATGGACTACAGCATACCAGGCTCTTCTATCCTCCACTATCTCCCAAATTTCCAAGATATATTATCTCTAGCATAGATAAAGGAGATCTAAAATGGAAAGATATTCATAGTGGAAGAACATTGGGGATGTCAGTAAAAGTCCCTCCCCATTTAAACATTTCTGTCAGAGGCATCCTCATTCATTCAGACTATCATCATCCTCAACTCTTCCTGTCCCTCATCTTACATATCCAATCTGGTACCGAATCTTGCTGTTTCTACTTCCACAATTCCTTTCCTTAGATTCACATAGCCACCATCTTAATTCAAATTCTCATCCCCCTAGATTATTGTTACAGTCTTGTAATTGGTCTTTCTATCTTTTCGATCTCTAACCAGTCCAATCCATCCTAAACACTATTGCCAAATAATTTTCCTTAAGTAGATATCTGACCATATTAAACGGTGACTTCCTCTTGCTTCTAAGATAAAAATCTACATACCTCTGTATATTTAACTTTTAAAGCCCTCCAGAACCTGACTCCAAGCTTTTCATTCATCATTTCCCTTCCACCCTTTGCAATCCAACCAGAGAGACCTTCTTTCTGTTTTTCTAACAACACTCCATCTTCTTTGTCCAGAGAGCTGAGGAACTGGAGACAACAGTTGTAGATAGTTTTCTTGTGAAGCTTAGTTACAAAGAGGAAAAAAGATATGGGATGAGTCCTAGCAGGGATAGGTGGATCAAGTGAGAAAATGAGGGAGACAAAGGTTCGTTTAAGGAAGAAGCCAGTATACATAGGGAGAGGTTGAAGATAAGATGGCGGACCTGATTCTTGGGGCAGTATTCTAGAGCAAATAGAAAGGGATAGGATCAAATGACCATACTGAGGAACTGCCCTTTCAAGCAGATGGGTCTATGCCACGTCTTCAGGAGAGATTGGAGTGAAGAATGAGATGGTAAGGGAAGATATCTGAGTGATGTGAGATGAGGAAGAGATGGAAAGAGATGAATGGCAAACACTTTTTATAATGAAATATAATAATCCTCAGCTAAGAAGATGGGGGACAGGAGTCATGGGAGGCTTGAAGGCAGAAGAGAAGATTTTGAATAGTTGTAGTAAGAGGAATAATCAAATGCAGAAGAGTAGTATACTTCTTTATTTCAATAAGGGACAAGTTGAGATACACAAATTGATATGGTCCCAGTCAGTGCAGTTTCATGATATTCTCTAATTCTATACATTAACTCAGAAGTGGGAGCAGATGGTGGGAATAATTAAGGATTGGGGTTTAGCAAGATATGATTAATAATGGGACAATAGAGCAAGGGGGGTGATTATAGAGGATAGTGTAGATTTCAACTATTTCATCAAAGGGTCAAGATTGAGAAGGAGAGTGATGTCAGAGCAGAGGTGATTGCCTAGGTCAGTCTGAAGGTTGGAGGTTTGAGAATATTTTGAGGAAGATAGGAAGCTTAATTGGCAGGTGGAATAGGGAGACTATGAGTATAACAATATCTATTGAAAAGATTTTTTCTTAAATTTTTTTATGATCGGTGCTATTATATTCATGCAATTGTGGGCAGTAGTTGTTTCTATGGCAATGCTCCAGCCCTAGTATGGTTTATTTGTTAAAATTTTCAAGTATTTTTTCAAGTCTCTATCTGTAGTATAGAATTTATCATCTGTTAATTTATGAAAGAGAACCAGCTTCTGATACACTATTCTGGCAATCTGATTCTGTTTGTCCTAGCCTGCCTGCATGTTCTCTCAAGTGGCTGGATTGTTATTTCCCTCCTTGAGTTCATGTTTGAAACTAATCCTACTCATTTCCGATCAGAATCTCCTTGTGCTCTTGAACCCACAGGTGAAAGTATATCTCTTCATCTTCTTACTGAACAACTTCCCTGCTGCTATTTTCTTGGAGCCTGGGAAGATACTTCTTTTCTGCTGGGAATTGTTCTTGGGAGCACTCTTAATTTGGAAAATAAAAGAAAGCTAACCTGTTATATTTGAAAATGGCCAGTATGCCAAAGTTATAAGAACTATACATATATATATGGTCATAGTTGGGGCAGTGATGATGCATTATGTTTGTAAGAGTCATTTCAGTTGTGTCCAACTCTCTGCAACCCCATTTGGAGTCTTCTTGGCAAAGATACTGAAGTAGTTGGTCATTTTCTTCTATTTATTTTATAGATGAGAAAAACAGAGGCAACCTGAGTTAAATGACTCACAAGGTCATACAGCTAATAAGTGTCTGAAGTCACATTTGAACTCAGGTTCTCCTGACTCCATACTTGGTATACCATCCACCGCACAACCTAGCTGCCTTCCAAAGGACTATACTTTCATACACATACCTATTTATATATGCATGTGTATGTATATATACACAGTATATAAATAAAAAATTATATACATATATTTACATGTGCATATATCCAAATATGTGGATACATTTGTGTGTATGTATGAAAGTAGATAAGAGTAAAATATCTAAATCTATTTCCCCTTTCTCATTCCTTTACTTTTCCTAGAGTAGCATCTTAGCACCCTAAATAGCAAGATACTAAAGAATAAAAAGAATCCTAAAGAAATATGTCTTTGTTTTTGAATGAATATCAAATAGGCATTTCAACCTGAACTTTAGGTATCTATTCTCCAATATGCAGTCATGTTGCTTTTTACCTTGGCTAATCCCCTTGCTCCTTAGGTTCCATCCCTAAGTATAAAATTGATTTTAACCTGTGGCTAAGTATATTTTATTTCTCTGGAAGTAGACAAGATACTGCTTTCACATCTAACTTCCCAGTCCTCCCAGGCTATTAATCAAGGAAGTATGGCACTATAGGGAGAGGACTGGTCTTAAAGCCAGGGAGACAGCCTCAAACCCAGTTTCTGCTGTATACTGGATGTGTGACCCTGGAGAAGTCATGAAAGGGTTGATCTTTGGTGGAGAGAGTTTCTTCACCTATATACCAATATTCCAGTAGTAGTAGTAGTAGTAGTAGTATCAAAGATAAGACTGAAACTCAAGTTTTTGTGCCTCTGAGAATCTAGACTTCTACCTGCTACTCTACAATATTTTTCCTGGTAGAACTTACCAACTTGGAATGCCTTTGTCTTGTGATGGACCATGTGTCTGCTATCCAAAAATTAGACTAGTTCATCAGCAGCAGATTAACCAACAGGTAATGAATTATTTGTTCTATAGAAGCTCATGAAGATCACCTCCTAGGATGTAGCAGGGTTTTAATCAGTACCTGAGAAAAGTCTACCTTCTTCACTGAATCATTTTAATATCTGTAAAGTGTTTTACAATGGAAGATTAGCCATGGCTCCTTGGTAAGAGAATTCTTACCCTAACTTCTTTCTACTGTCAAATTTCCCATCATTATTATCAATAAACCACATTTTTAAACTGCCCATGAAATAGTGCGGGCTAGTCATGCCTATAGACTCTTCTGATAGATAATTCCTATAACTTTAATGAAAAAGGGCACTTCCTGAATGGTGAAAGTACTCAGTGTTACAGAGCTAATAAGTTGAACTAATCAGTTTCAGAAGTAATCACCCTATCTATAACTTTCTTCAAGAGGAATATGTCAGCAGTGCTGTGAGAATGATGCTCTACAAGATTCTAAGGCAGAAGAAGGCATTAATGGTACCTCTGATGGTGTGCCAGTTTCCCCGAGGATATATATCTCTTCTGTCCAGAATGTGGGCAATATATTTTTACACCAGGAGATGAATTAGTCTAGGTATTTTGGGGAAGCAGACAGATGTATTAGATGAGGTTACACTGGGTGGTGAATGGAGAGTATGTAGTCAGAGAAGTCAAGAACGGTCAGTTGTGGCAATGGTGCCATTGGGTCTCCTGAGTTTTTCCTCCCCATGTTTTCATTGGGATGAGAATGCAGCATGTTTCTGGGTATCTGTGTTAAGTAAAATGTAAATTCCATGAAGGAACTTGACAAAAAATTAGTACTGTTGGTATAGTTGTGAACTGATTCAACCATTCTGGAGAGTCATATGTAACTATGCCAAAAGCACCATAAAACGGTGCATATCCTCTGATCTGGCAACAGTACTATGAGGTCTGTATCTCAAAGAGATCATTAAAAAAGGGGAAAAAAGACCCACATATACAAAAGTTTTCAAAACAACTCTTTTTGTAGTGGCAAAGAATTGAAAATTGATGTCCATCAATTAGGAATGGCTGAACAAGTTATGGTATATGAATGTTATGGAGTACTATTGTTCTGTAAGAAATCATGGATTTCAGAAAAACCTGGAAAGATTTACATGAACTGATGCTGAGTGAAGGGAGAACCAGAACTGTATGCATTATCAGTAATATTGTGTGATGATCAGCTATAGAGGGACTTAGTTCATCTCAGCAATACAATGATCAAAAATAATTCGAAAGGACCTATGATGTAAAATGCCAGCCACATTCAAAGAAAGAATTATGGAGTCAGAATGCAGATCAAAGCATACTATTTTCCCTTTTTAATCAGGTTTTGTTTTTTTTTTTCTTTCTCATGGTTTTTTCCCTTTTGTTCTGATTCTTCTTTTACAATATAACTAATATGGAAATATATTAATATGATTGTACATGTATAATCTGTTTCAGATTCCTTGCTCTCATGAAGAAGGTGAAGAAAATCACAGGACTCAAAATTTTACAGAAAATGAATGCTGAAAATGATGTAATTGGGAAAAATAACATAATTTTTTTAATTTTAGGAGAATGAGGGGATTGGAAATCCCATCATATAAAGAATTGAAAACACACACTCTAGAAAAGATAAGATTGAGAGGTGTGTGACTTCTGACTTCAGTATTTATTACATTATTACATTTATTACATTAAAAATATGTCTTTGATGGGGAGCAGCTAGGTGGTGCAGTGGATAGCACATCAACTCTGGAGTCAGGAAGACCTGGTTCAAATCCAGCCTCAGACACTTAATCATTACCTGTGTGACCTTGGGTAAGTCACTTTTGGTTTGCAAAAACCAAAACAACTCAAAATAAAACATTTCTGAGTCTCTAACAACTGGTACAATACCTTAAAAATAGTATATACTTAATAAATGCTTGCATAAGCTGCCCATGTAGATTGTGCATATCCACATGGGTTTGTTTACAAGTGACTTACAAAAGTATGGATAGATAATGATCCAAGGTATGCCCATGCCTCTTCAAGGGAGACTGAAACTCCTCTTTTGAGAGGAGCAAGAAAAAGGAAAAAAAAAGTTGAGGTTGACCATTCTCTTCTTTAGTCTCTAGTGAGGGATGCTGAACTGGAATGATATCTGTACCCCTAAGTATTGCTAGTCTAAGGGAATAATTGAATTTAAAAAATCTACTTGTCTTTAAAAAGGAGAGAGTAGCCTTTAGCTTATACTCATTGGTTTGATTCCTCGCCAAATACTCATTACAAAAAAGACAATTGCAAATATTGACTAACATATAAATCTATTTATCCAAACAAATAGCAAAGAGAAATCAGAGATATTCATATTTGATTATACCAAAAGAGTGAATGAGTTCTCCCACTAGCAGTGGGATATCTCAGCTGAAAGATCAGGGGACAGAGATACAGAGACAGAAACTGAGAGGGAAACTCCTGAAAAAGAAGGTATATTGAGGAGCTGGCTTTCCCTACATGTCTATAGCTTCAAAAATCTTTTTAATCTCTCCCCATATGCCTGGATTGGACCTGGAGAGAGTCAAGAAATACTCTTGTTCCCTTTCAAGGGTAAAAAAAAAAAATCTCTCCTCTCCAAAGCTCTCACACCAACTCTTGTGACAGTCTGAGGTTGCATCAACATTCTCTCCACCAATTAGGAGTATCTTATACCAAAAGACCCCAGGCTTAGCTGGAAACACAGTGTTAACACTTGTTGAACTGAATTAGGTTGTGTTGACCCAAGATCATATTTACGTAATGGCTTGTACTTCCACCATGGCAGAACACAACTGGGGAAGTTGATGAAAAAAGAGCTTAAGTTTCAGATCCAGTCAAAAGCTCCCTGTTGGATTTCCAAGCACTGCACCAAACCCCACTCCTTCCTTCAGTCTACATCTCATCACTACCTTCCAAGGGCATAGGAAGGGTGCAAAGCAGTGGGCACCTCAAGCTGAGAGAGTGCAGATTTCCATTCCTGTCATAATTTCCTGGGGAGTTTCAAAAAAAAAAAAGCGGCCTCAGACACTTAATAATTACCTAGCTGTGTGGCCTTGGGCAAGCCACTTAACCCCATTGCCTTGTAAAAACCTAAAAAAAAAAAATGAAAAGTATACAGCAACAGGAATATTTCTATGCTGCCCCTAGATTAATCAGCCCTTTGCTCATTAAATGTGGTTAATTTGTTAGATAAATAAATACTAGGGATTTAGACTGATTCCAGAGGTGAACCCAAACCCAGAACACACTACACTGATTTACTAAGCTCTAAATCAGAGAGAATCTAAATAGTGATTTCTTTTACTGAAAAATGAACAGAACCAATAAAACAAAACAAACAACCCCACTTCATTAACCCAGTTTCAACCAGAGCCACATTAAGTTTATAAAATTACTGAACCAAAATATTAATTCTGTGACTCTGAGCATTTGATTTAACTCAAATCTCTGGCAAGTTTTGAGACCCACCCAAAGATTTACATGAGTTGTAATATTTTTTGAACCAAAGACATCCTAGGTCCTTGGGTATATGGACTGCACAAAAGATATAGAACAAGCCACTAATTCTCAAAAGCAAAGTGATAACTCATTCCTTCTGGGTGTTATGGAATATTGTGAGCAGATATGGGTACCATGTTTGAGGAAGGACATTGGTCAATGGAAACATGCCCAAATGAAGACAGTTCTCAGGAGAGTGGGGGGGATTGGAAATCCCATCATATAAAGAACTGAAAACATGTACTTTAGAAAAGATAAGATTGAGAGGTGTGTGACTGCTGACTTCAGATGTCAGAATAGCTGTCATGTAAGCTTGGGATTATATTTATTCCCCTTGACCCCAGTGCATAGAATTGGGATCATTGGGTAGACATTGCAGGGAGGTAGATTTCAAGGAAGTATCAAACTAATGATTAGAGCTGTCCCAAAAGGAACAGCTGACTAGGGAGGTCTTGAGTTCCCCCTTTTCCTGAAAATCTTTATGTAAAAATAGCATGATGTGTTGGAAAGATCTCAGGAGATGTGGATTTGAAATTCAGCTCCATGATTTTTCTATCCGTGAGACTTTGAGCAGTCACTTCTTTCTAGGTCTCAATTTGCTCTTCTGTAAGATGAGAGGATGTTACAATGATCTTCATGGTCCCCTAAATTTGCTTTATTTTTCAGTTTTCGTCACTCACTGTTGGACTTCCTGGAGAACCAAGCTAGTCCTTCTTCCATATAACAAATTTCAGATACTTGAAGAGAGCATGGTAAAAATGATGCTTCCCCAACTTTTCCCTTATTCAGTTTTAAGTACTCCGAACTACTAAATGACTAGGTGGTGCTGAGGATAGAGCACTGGGCATGCAATCAGGAAGAATCATTTTACTGAGTTCAAATCTGACCTAGCTGAGTCAACTTGAGTAAGTCACTTTTTACTATAGTAATTTACTATAGTTATTTAATTACACATTACTAAAACAGTCTTATTGTACGAGTAAACATAGGGGCAGCTAGGTGGCGTAGTGGATAAAGCACAGGCCCTGGAGTCAGGAGTACCTGGGTTCAAATCCGGTCTCAGACACTTAATAATGACCTAGCTGTGTGGCCTTGGGCAAGCCACTTAATCCCGTTTGCCTTGCAAAAACCTAAAAAAAAAAAGAGTAAACATAATCACCCCTCCACCCTCAAAAATAGAGAAACCACATAAAAATAAAGTGAGAGAAAAAGAAAAAAAGCATACTTCAGTCTGTGATCAGATACCATCAGCTCTGTCACATGCTTTATCCTAAATTGGGCAAATCACTTAACCTTGCTGCCTCAGTTTCCTCATCTGTAAAAATGAACAAGAGAAGGAAATAGTATCAAATATCTTGGCCTGGAAAACCCCAAATGGGGTTATGAATAGTCAGACACTACTAAGCAACAACAGCAACTACTACTTCTACCCTAATCTCAAATGGTATCTTCAGAAATTTCATCACCCTAGTCGCCTGACTCTCCATCTGTCAATGGAATGTAAGCTGTTGCAGAGAATGTGAGCTCCTTGAAAGCAGGGGCTGCTTCATTCTTTGTGTTTATCCCTAGCCTATGGCATAGTGGTTGGCACATGCTTATTTAATGATTGCTTAATAAAGTTTCTTGATGAATTGTCAATGCCCTTTCCAGAATATAGTGTTCAAATGGTGCAGTGATACTGTCTTGAATGACTCTCTTGTTCTTTGTTCTGTCTGACCCTGCCTGGCTTTTGTCTTAGATTTCCTCTCTTTCCATTAAGGGAAATGTCAAATAAATAGCTAGATAGACAGATAGATAAATGGAAAGCTTAGTATCAAATTGGAAGAAAAAAACCTTTGCAAATTAAATAAAAAATCACGGAAAAAATTTTTGTAACAAATTTTTTGATAAGGATTTGGCATCCAAATATATAAATATGAATATACACACTTATATGTGTATCTGATATATATTTATAAAATGCATGTATTTATGGGGATTCCCCAATAAATAAGTGATCAAAAGATATGAACAATAAATCAATAACATATATTAAGTTTCTACCATATCAGGCTCTGTGCTAGGTGGTGGATATATTTTTTAAAATGGCTTCTTTCCTCAAGGAGCTCACAATCTATGGAGGAGGTTGCCATCAACATGGCATATCAGGGCAGCTAGGTGGCACAGTGGATAGAGCACCGGCCCTGGAGTCAGGAGTACCTGAGTTCAAATTTGACCTCAGACACTTAACAATTACCTAGCTGTGTGGCCTTGGGCAAGTCACTTAACCCCATTTGCCTTACAAAAAAACTCCCTAAAAATGGCATATCAAACAAATATATGTATATATATATATATATATATATAATATATATAAAACAAGCTATACACAATAAGTTATCTCTCATCAAAAGAACTGCAAAGTAGTTACAGCCACATGAAAGATTGTTCCAAGTTACCAATAAGAAAATAACAAATTAAAATAACCCTATGGTTTGACATCACATCCTTCAAAATTGGCAGAGATGACAAAAAATGACAATAGTCAATTTTAGAAGGGTTGTGAGATGATAGGCACACAAAAACATTGTCGGTGGAGTTGTGAAATGGTACAACCAATTTGGAATTATGGAAATATAACAACTAAAATGTAATCAATGATAAGAAAAAGTTCCTATATTCACCAAAATATTTATAGTAGGATTTTTTTGTGAAAACAAAGAATTGGAAACAAAGTAGATTTTTCATTGATTAGTGAATAGCTAATCAAATTAAAGCCCATGAATATAATGAAATATTATTAGGCTGTAAGAAATTATGTGTGTGATGAAGGAAGGGGGCAAGGAAGGAGGGAAGGAGAGAAGAGAGGAGAGGAGAGGAGAGGAGAGGAAAAAAGGAAAGGAAGGAGAGGAGACGAGGACATAGGGTTGAGGAGAGGAGGAGAGGGAAGGGGAGGAAGGGAAAGAGGTGAAGGGGGAAGAAAATGAAACAAACAAGGTTAAGTGAGTTGCTCAGCAGCTACACAACTAGTGAATGTCTGAGACCAGATTTGAACTCATAAAGATGAGTCCCCCAGAGTCTAGATCTGAGTCTCTATCCACTGTGTCATCTAGCTGTCCTAACTGGCATTCTAAAATTTACAAAGCACTTCACATATAAAATCTCATTGGCTCTTTTGGTACTGAAATTTTTTTTGTTCTCATCCAAGTGCTGAATGTTTGGGCCAAAATACAAATTACAGCTGCAGTTTATTTTAATTTCTTCTCATCTACGTTATAAATGAACTTAAAACAACTAAATAACAAATGAAAATTACAGAAAACATGTATTTTTTTCAACATAACATGCTTCCACACCAAAAGAGTTAATTCCTTTTTTTAAAAAATGGTGCATTTTATACATGAAGAAATTGAGGTAGGGAAGCTAAGTGATTTGTTCAGGGTCACACAACTAGTAAGTGTCTGAGACAGAATTCAAATTCAGATCTCCTTGATTTTAAGTCAGGTGCTCTATCTGCTATGGCACCTATCATAGCCATGTTACAGTGGATGTACAGGACCCATTTTTGTTAGAAACATTAGTTTCTAATAGTGGTAGAGGACAGTGGAATTGGGAGTAAAACTCATCTTCCCTGATTGCTCAAATTAATGCTAAAGCAAAGAAATGGTTACTGTAGGATCCTGGGAATAACTCAGGGCAGGTTGCCAGTGGAAAGAGGATGCTTGGCAGGCAGCAGTCGTGATGATGAAGAGTTTCTCTATCCCTGCTAGAAGTCGGAACAGATCTAAATGCAGCCACCTATTGATTAATCCTCTTTGTAGCGGGCATGGCTTTTTATTAAAGAAAGCAGATATTCAATAGTGTTAACTAGTAATGGGAATTGACTTTTCACTAATTGCCCAGACCTTGGCTCTAATACACTTTAATGGAAATGGGGACCTGTGTCCTTCAGATCAATCCTCAAGTTTTTTTTGTAACTCTCCCTGGTCAAAGGACATCAAAAACATTGTAGCCGAGTGATATTTCTGTCTTTTAAAAAATATATGGAATTAATAGGATAAAGATTTTTTCTGTAGGAAAAAAAAGAATTAGAAACGAATTTACTTTGAGGTTCATTTTTTTCCTTTTCCAAGCATTTATTATATGCTTACTTTATGCACGATATTGGACAGTAGACAAACGTGACCCTATCTGTTTATAGAGATCATAGATACCACTGAGTAGAAGATAAAAGAAAAATTGAAACTCTATGGGTTTTGGAGGTTATAGATTAAGAGAGAGAGAGAGTCATTATTCAATGCAAGTATTACCTATAGCCCTATAGATAATAAAAAAAATGAAATAGGCAGCTAAGTGGTGTAGTAGATAGAGCAATAGCCCTGGAGTCAGGAGGATTGTAGATCAAATAGAGGATTGTAGATCAAATAGTCTCAGACACTTGATACCTACTAGCTGTGTGACCTTGGACAAGTCACTTAACCCTGATTGCCTCACTTCCAGAGTCATCTCCTGCTATCCTGATTCGTATCTGGACATTGGACCCAGATGACTATAGAGGAAAAAGTGAGGTTGGTGACTTAGCACTCAAATCCAATTCAGGTGCTTGTCATGGTATCAACTCCCTGATATCATGGTCTTCTTCAAGAATGAAGGACAAACATCACAGGTAATAAAAACTGTTTCAGGATTTGAAGCCAGATCTTTTGACTCTACCTCTTTCCATTACTTCTCAGCAGAGTTAGTACAAGGAGACTCTGGGGTTGGAGTTTCTGATTTCCTCTTTGGTGTTATATTATGAATATTGGCAAAAAAATCAGACACATAAAAATCACCAATTACACATGACCATCTTCTGAATTTGATTCCATTTCTGAGACAAAAGACTCATCTCTTATTTATTGTTCATTTGTTAGATCTATTCAAAGTGAACCAGGTCCTGATGGCTCCTGAGTACTCCTCTAGGTCTACAAATACAGTCAAGTGAAAATAAACACCAGGTTGGCAAAGCCCAGAAGAACTGGGAGTCACAGTGGAGCTTTTACCTCAACTGGACACAAAATGGGAAGCCCAGTCCAGAACCTGCCATTCAGCCAGAGAGAGAGAGAGAGAAAGTCTGGAAGTTTCCAAAGATGGAAAATCTATTTTTGGTCCTCCAGGATTCACAATGATGGGCCACATTGTATTAGAAATACTAACTGTGGCAATAAGACAAGAAAAAGAAATTGAAGGAATAAAAATAGGCGATGGGGAAACATGGTGATATGGCTTTATCTGGTGTCACATAACCCAAGGGGAGGGGTAATCTCTGAATTTGTTTTTTTCTCAAATCACAGACGATGTCTTCATCGACCTTGACTTCTGCTCAGTGCTTTAACATTTCTGAAGCACTTTTTATATAACATCCCATTTGAGTTTCTCAATGCTCTGGTGTAGAAACCAGAGGAATTATTGTCACCCCTATTTAACAGATGAGATAATTGAGACTCAGATAGGGAAATTGACTTCTCAACCATCAGTACACATCAGAGGCAGAATCTGAGCTTGGGTCTTTCTCAATCTAAGTCACTAAGTCAGCCAACAACCACTTATTAAGTGCCTACTATGTACTTGGAATTGTGTGGCATGCCTGAGAGGCAAAGGCAGAAGGGGAATGTGTATTGTCTATCTTTGCATCTTTCTTTTTTTGCAAGGCAATGGAGTTAAGTGGCTTGCCCAAGGCCACACAGCTAGGCAATTATTAAGTGTCTGAGGCCAGATTTGAACTCAGATACTCCTGACTCCAGGGCTGGTGCTCTATCCACTGCACCACCTAGCTGCCCCTCTCTTTGCATCTTGCTAACAGCTTGTTGGCTGACTGATGAGAAGAAAAATGAGATTCATAGTCAGAAAACCTGGTCTTGAGTTTTTGTTCAGTCTTTAATACTCCAAAGTGATTTGATACCTACTAGCTATGTGACCTTGGACAAGTCACTTAACCCTGATTGCTTCACTTCCAGTCATCTCCAAGGAGAAGCTGCTTTTAATTTCTGTTCCTCATCAAGGGCATTGATCTAGATGAGGCAACCAAGTGGTGCCATATGCAAAGTATTGGGTTTGGAATCAAGAAGACTCATGTTCACGGATTCAGATCCATCCTCAGTCACTTCCCAGCTGTGTGACCCTAGGCAAGTCATTTCACTCTGTTTGTCTCAGTCTCCTTATTTATAAAATGAACTGGAGAAAGAAATGGCAAACCACTCCAGTATTTTTGCCAAGAAAAACCCCAAGTGGGATCATGAAGAGATGGACACAGCTGAAAACAACCAGACTGTCCTAGATGACTGAGTCAAAGGTCTAATAAATCTGTGTTGCACTCATGGCTTCTGAGACCCTTTCAGAGACTCTCAGGTTTCTCATTAGTGTGATTTCCAGACTCTTCCTCCTGCAGAGCAGAGGAAAACAATCACTAAATGTTTATTGAGCACTTTCTGTATACACTGGTACTGTGCTAAATTCTGTGTCTGCAAATAGACCCTCACTCAAATCCAATCTCTTGCATGTCATGGCATCACCTCTCTGACATCATGGTCTTCAAGAATGAAGGACAGTCATCAATCAATCATTCAATCAATCAATCACAGCAAATACAAGCAAAAGGAAAGGCAGACTTTGTTTTCAAGGGGCTTAGATTCTAATCAGGAAAGATAACACCTCCCAAAAAAAGAAGAGGCAAGGGTTATAATGAAGGTACTCAGACATGGTTTTAAGTCCAGGAAATCAGGAACAGGATCTGGAGAGTAATGGAGGTTGATCCCTCCTTAAAGTAGTTATCCCAAGAGGAACTCACCAAAGGAAGAAAAGGGCAGAGGGTAAGAAGACTTCAGGGGCTGCTGATGTTCCACAGTGAGGAGGCTTTAAAGAACAGTCCAGGAGGGAGATGTCAAGGGTTGGCTTTATAAGACATTTATAAGAGATGATGTGAAGGTATTAAGGACAAAATTTGTCCTTGATTAGATACAGAGGATGAAGAAGAATGAGGAGTCAATGATACCTCTAACATTGCCAACTTGGGAGAACTAGGAGGAGAGTGGTATCCTCAGTAGTAAAAAGGAAATTCAATAGAGGGGAGAATTTGGGGAGACACCCAATGAACTAAATTTGAGATGTTTATAAGACATTCAATATGAATTATCAAAAATTGTTGAAATGGGACTAAAGCTGGAGAGTCAAATAGGAGAAGAATGTTTACCATGGTAAAATTAGATGGCATCAGTTTGTAGTTTGCCTCTTTAGCTTGGTTTTATGATTTCCTCAAGCTCCATTCATCAATACAAGGACAGAAGTGAAGGAGGTAGGAGTAATCAAAAATTGGGATTTGATCCATGAGAGAACAATGGGACAAGGAGAATATGTACCATTGAAGTGATTCACTCAGGTGTGAGAAAGAGAAAGGAATAGAGAGGAGATAATTCTGGGGCAATTCTGAGAAAGAACTGGGTGGGGGGGACAGTAAGAGGAAATAGAGGTTATAGTGAAAATAAAGAAAAACCTTTGTAAACCTCAAAGCACAAGGCAGGGCAGCTAGGTGGCACAGTGGATAGAGCATGGGCCCTGGAGTCAGGAGTACCTGAGTTCAAATCCGACCTCAGACACATAATAATTACCTAGCTGCGTGGCCTTAGGCAAGCCACTTAACCCCATTGCCTTGCAACTAAAAAAAAAACACAAGGCAAATATGAATTGCTATTGTATTTACCAGGTAAAATAACACAGCCCTCTTCCTCTTTTCTAAAAACAAGGGTCCATTCTAACAGATAACAAAAAAAAAATTTCTTAATTCAGGATAATGTTGGTCAAGGCATCAACTCTAATATCATTGGCTTCTTCAAAAATGAAGACATACATCATCATCTTGGCAACCTCTTCTTTTCTGCTCTTGGATCTGTCTTCCTTTACCTAGACACCCACACAATTGGGGGTTTGCCCCTGAAAAAGAGAACAATACTCAGAACATTGTTCTGGAGTTATTTTTTTCTTGGGTTGTGAAATTCTCTGACCAACTCCTCCACTCCTCATCTCTGGACTGTGTTGCCATTTGGCAGCATAGGAATCTGTGGTCTGGGGACCAGGGAGTCATATTGAATTGTTTTCAATATGGAATGTTTCTGAGTGCCCCATTTATGGCCAGACTTTTTTTTATATAAATAATAACATCTGGATAAAGTTCAGATGAGCTAAAATACTGGCTTGAGTTTGGCAGAATGCAAAATAATTGGTTTTCCTGGGCTGCTGTTGCCTCGCTCAGACAAATGAGAAATCCAAGCATGGCTCCAGTGGCAAAAGACCACATCAGCATTATAGTGGGACTCTTATTTCAGACCTTGTTATGTTATTGGCAATAAAAGGGGACTAATATACTGTTAATTAATATTGTGTTCTCCAGTTAATTTATCACATTATTAATCAGAGTAATAAAGCCAAGGGAAAGCAAAGCTCACCTACAATCTTTTCCTGACTTTTAAATCCTTGAGTTTACACAGAAACTGGCATTTCTGTAGACACTGCCAAGCACTTGGCTGTTTCTGGATAAGTCTATTCTATTTTCAAATGCTAACTTGCCCCACAGGAATATTTTATTTAGCAAGACAGGACTTAAAGTGAAAGGCTAACCATTCCTGATCATAACCTTGGCTTTGCACATCTAGTAATTATCCTTTAATTGCATTACCCTCTTTGAAATAGAGTTGTAATTGGAAAAAAAACAATTTGACATTCCCTGATGCTTACTCTGACATGCACTGTTTGCTTTTTATTCAAATGTAAATTTTCTCCATCATACTATCAAAGAAAGAAAAAAATAATAATAAAGCAAAATTGAAATGTCAGTGGTAATTCTGACATGCAGGGAGCACCATTCGCAAGAGCTGTCTGGAAGGTAGGACTTGTGGTTCCACTGGAAAATACACACACACACACACACACACACACACACGCACACACACATCAAACTGTGAAATTAGTATGCTCAAAGGAAAGAGAACGATGGGAGGGAGGAATAGCACATCTGTTCCTTAGGGATTTGGGTCTATTTCGCATGATGATATCAAAATATCAAACAAACTCTGAGCTGTAATTGTGTGATGAATGAGCTCTCCAGTTTACACTACAGGGGTTTGGGGATGGGGGTGAGCGGGAAGATTGAAGGATAAGAGACTGAACTTTGGAGAGTAATATCTCTTCAACGATAACTCTAATTTGGGGATGTGTTTTAAAACAAAATACTAACTGAATAGGGGTTGTGGCATCACAGACTTAGGGCTGGAAGGGAATTTAAAATCATTTAATCCTCTCTCGTTAGATGGAACAATGGATAGAGTGCCATTTCTGAAATCAGGATTTGGCATCAGACACTTACTGGCCATGTGATCCTAGGCAAGTTACTTGACCTTGGTCTGCCTTACTTTCCTCAATTGTAAAATGAGTATAATCATAATACCTACTTCAAGTTACTGTGAGTCTCAAATGAAATGATTTTTATAAAACGTGATATGTATACTGTACAAATGTAGGCACTATGTAAATAGTTTCTCTCTTCCCCAATTCACAGAGGAAACTGAGGCCCTAAGAAGCAAAAGGACTTGGTTAAGGTCATAGTTAGTAAGAGGCAGATTTCTAGACCATCTGACTTAAAATCACTATCTAGCCTCATGAAAAATTTATTCTTCTAAATACTTATTAAGCCTCTAGTAAATGTCCCATAATAGAATTGTCACGCTGGTTTAGCACTTATTTTGAAGGCTAGTTGAAGCTCTTCATGAACAAGGTCATTCAAAAGTTATCAAAAAATAAATTTATTTAGCTTTAGAAGGCAAAAGATATTCAATATGCCAAACACACACACACACACACACACACACACACACACACACACACACACACACACACACAGGACACGATATTCAATAGGGATCCGAGTGATCTCAGCTCTCCTGCCTTTGAGTTGCCCATGGTGGTCTATTGGCCAGTTAACTATCAGAGAAGAGCTACGATTCTTCATGGCTTTTTGTACTCAAAGTATTATAAAGGGATGATCCATTAGACCAATCCTTTAGTCCTGTGAGTCAATGAAGGCTTAAGGATTGTTTCAAAATCTTTTTAAGGTAGTCCACATGGCAGTAAACTCTCTCTGTCTCTCTCTGTCTCTCTGTCTCTCTGTCTCTCTCTCCTCTTACCACAAAAATAAATATGAGCTTATTACATCATCAGGGATTGTTTTGCCTATATAAGACACAAATCCTTGGAGCGTGAGCCAGAGGGTTGTTAGCTTTGATGAGGAGGGACGATGTTGGTAGGACCAGTGACTCTACTAGGTGACCTGTTGTTAGAGTGAGGGACTCTGAATCACACTGAGGGATGATGAGGTATCTCCTTACTTGGTAGAGTGAGACACAGATGGGTGTTGCAATTCTAAATTTCACTTAATTCATAAGTTTCACAAAGTATTAGGTGTTGGGGATAGGACATCACTATAACTTGAATGTGGTGAATGACATTCACCTGGATCTCTGAAATTTAAACTAAATACTCATCCTCTTTTTAGTAAGCAGAAACAACAGATATTAGCATCAAGTATGTAAAAATAATTAGTTAAAATAGCAATCTCCCAGGTGGCAGCTACTGCCAGGTGAGTTCTGCCTCTCCAGTGGTGGCCTCCACATCACCAGCACCGGAATAAACTGTCTTCTGTTCATGAGTTAGTGTCTCTCTCCCACCCCACCTCCTATTTTCCACTATGGGATTCTGTATCTCAAGGTTAGAATGCTCCCTGCCTCAATAGAATTTGTCTTAAACGTTCATTCAAGGGAATTTTCATGTTGTTTATCAGAGAACTAAGGAGAAAAAAGCCCTGCATCAAAGATCCCTCCATTCATAGACCGAGACCAGGAGATTGGCTTCATGATTTCTGAAATGGTTGTTCAGGTTGAACCCAACCTCCAGGAAGAGATAGAGTCCATCTCTATGATTGTTTCTAATATGAAAAAAATACAAAACCCCCTATCAGACACATTAGGCAAGAGCTCTTACAGCCTTCCTAACACTTAGGAGACAGGGCCTTTATTTACTTTTTTTATTTTCCTTAAAGAACCATTTGGCAAGCAGCCAGTTTTTATCCAAGATTTATCTAAATTGAAGTTGTCCACCCTACCTTTTAAAGTTCTTCTCTAGCTAATGAGCCTTTCAGCAAACACACAACACTGGATGTTAATCACTTGGAGAAATGGGAGGTAAATCTGTTTGCCTTTGAATAGCCCCAATCCACTCAGCCACCCACCCCCACCTGAGGAAGGGAAAAAGATATTGCATGTCATTTCTCAGGCCTGAGTATCAATAATTTCTATGTAGAGCCTTTCTCAACCTCCTATTTTCAGGAGACTTTCAAAGCTCTCAAGCAATTGCTAAGTGATGTTAGAAGCACATTTGCCTGTGCCTCGAGATTTGGGGGGTAAACAACCTATAATTTATCACTCTGTATTGAGAATTATGTTATAGAGGAGCCTTCAGCCTTAGTAGCTGAAGTATAAACATTTCTTTAAACCAGAAAAGCCTTGGTCTACTTGAGTTGTGCCTAAACAGAGCCCCAGGGGAAATCATGGGCAGCCCATGATTAATCCCAAGGATTTGGAGAGTTGGCGCATCTGAAAGGGTCCCATGAAAACATTTTCATCTTAGTGCCAACAAAAGCCATGATTCTCATCCTCTTCTCTCTTCTTGGATTATTGATGACAAATTTTGACTCAGTCCCGTACTGGTAAAACCATTGGCTTCCCTTGGGTGATTCTGTGAACCTTGCTCAGTATATTCTCCACTCCCAATTCTTCACGGTGACATAGTTTTTCTCATTTCTCAGATTTGCCGCCACAGCTCCCCTTCACACAGCCACCTAGAATATGCTCTGACCAGGGCAGAGCAGTTGCGGGGAAGGGGGATCTGGGGTGGGGAATCTTTCTGAAAACTGTACTTCTTTTTAATGAAGATGAAGAGTTGGATGGTCCTATCACAATGGGGACTCAATCACACCCAGAATCTTTCTTCCCTATGCAGCTTCTCACCAACTGATACAAAGGTTTATGATGAACAGAACTTCCCCCCCCCTCTGTCTCTCTCTCCCTCTCTCTCCCTCTCTCTCTCTCTCTCTCTCCCCCTGCTCCCCTCTTTGTCTCTTTATCTGTCTTCCCCATTTTTCTTCCTCACCTTTGTCCTCCCTCTTTTATATTAAAATTGTAGTCACCTGTTCAAGTCACAGTAGAACTAAGGGGAAGGGGTGAGCAAAAGACTGATGACTTTTGGTTGGAATTGTTCCTGGGTCCATGTGACATTGACCGTCCTAGCTTGCCTTTTAGCTTAGTACTTTACCTAATACAAATCTTCACCAGCTGTCTTCTTTTCTATTTTTGTTCTGAATGGATTTTGCTGACATTTCTTTACTTTAGAAGTGTGTGTCTGTCAAGATTCCCATTAAACAGTTTCATACAAAGCATTTCACTGAAATCCCTTATGCTGCAGCTCACTTTTATTCCCTCTTCTTTGCTTGGGGTGCAATCTGGGGCCAGAGGGAACTGCATAACCTCTCAAGGTCCCTTCCAGCTCCAGGCTCCTTTACTGTATCCTGAGGGCTTCTGTTTGCTTCCCAAGGCTCCCCTGCTTTCCCTTCTCTTCTCCTCTTATTGCTCCTGATAACTGAATATTCTATCCTCTGCTCTCCTTTTCAAGCATTAGCTCCTCCTCTTTTCCCTCTCTTCCTCCTTTCTTATCTCTGTTGTTCCTTCCCTCTCTCTCTCTCCAGTTCATTCCTTTCTTCCCATTCCTATCCATTCTCTGCCTCTCCAGCCTTCTATTATTCTAAGGATTGATCACCCAGTCCAAACTGTACATGTACAGGAATTCCCTGTGTCACATCCCCAGCTAAGGATCATTCATTTTCTTCTAGAAGATTTCTAGCCATGGAGAACTCACTACCTCTTGAAATTACCCTCTCCATTTCGGTACAACTCTAATCATTAAGAAGTTTTCTCTTTCTTATGTCATCTAAATCTGCCTCTTTACAACTTCAGTCAATCCTTCCAATGCAGAAGAACAAGTCCAGTCCTTCTTAAGTAAGAGCCTTCAATTAGTTAACCACACCTAACATTGTTTCCCCAATTCATTCAATTAATCGTTATGGTTTACTATATCCTCATAGTCCTGGTCATCCTCCTCTGGATACAAGATTTCTGTAAAGTTTTGTGTGTGTGTGTGTGTGTGTGTGTGTGTGTGTGTGTGTATGTCTGTGTATGTTGTCTATGTGAATTATATGCAAAACCACATAAGTCAGTCTAATTGAGGCCCTCAGAGACATAGGAATATATATCTATGGAATCTTGTCTACTATTTATTCCTGCCTGGAGAGGAGCTGAAGAAGGGGCTACAAGGAAGCCATTCTACTCTTCTCAAGGAGAATTGCCTGACCAGAAACCTGTCCCCATAAATATTGTTAGTAGGTCTGGGGAAATGATTTTTTTAAATTCAAACTACCCTCCTGGTCACTTTGAAGAAATGCTCCAAAGTGTATCTAAAGACTTGATAAATCATTGATTCATAAATATCATCATAACTACTGAATAATGAAATGAAGAAACCCACTTGTCTAAGTAGTCAGCAAAAAGGAATCAGATAAAATACAGATAGAATATACCAAACAAGATTCAGAGTGGATTGAATTATTCCATTGAGATTAAGGAGAGTGAGAAAGATCAGAGAGAGAGAGAGACAGAGAGACAGAGAGAGACAGAGAGAGAGGAGAGAGGGAGACAGAGAAACAGACACAGAGAGAGGAGAGAGAGAGAGAGAGAGAGAGAGATCTCAAACACGGAAATTCTTGATGTCTCTACTCTAGAGATGTACTCTACTCTGAAAAGCTGAAAAATAGGCTTATTGTTTAGCCAGTGGTTCCTTTATGTGATGGTTTCTTCCCAAAGTCTTTCTCTCCCTCCAATGATCTTCCTGAAGGGAGTTCAGAAGCAGAAATATCCTCTAATAGAGTCAAAAGTCAGGCACAGAACATCAAGTTATTTTTTCCACCAAAGAGAAGAATCTTACACAAATAACCTGGTTTGAACCCAAAGTTATATTGAGCTCACAATGATCAACAGTAGTCTATTCATGTCTCCCATCCAGTTGATTTTTTATACCCAAGTGAAGAACTTTGCATTTATTAAATTTATTAAATTTCATTTCCTTGGGTTTTTAATTAGGTCTCAATATCTTTAGCATAGGTATTGAGATCATATTATAACTAGAGAGGAGATGGCATAGAAAGCAGCCAATTCTCTCACTTGTTTTCTGATCAAATCTGATCAGTGTCAGTCATAAGGAAATATAGAGTGGAATTGCTTAGACCTGGGCTGAGTGTGTCAAAGCAGGTTGGATAGAGCACTGGCCCTGGAGTCAGGAGTACCTGAATTCAAACCCAGCCTCAGACACTTAATAATTACCTAGCTGTGTAGCCTTGGGTGAGCCACTTAACCACATTGCTTTTCAATAAACAAACAAACAAACAAACGAATGAATGAATACATGAATAAATAAACAAGCAAACAAATAAATGAATGAATGAATAGAAAAATAAATGAATGAATGAATGAATAAACAAAATTTAAAAAGCAGGGTATACTTGAACAAAACAGGATATGGGAGATGGAACTAGAAGACAATTAAATCAAAAAAGATACTAGGTTCTGGGTAGGGTGTTTGGAAGAAAAAATTATTTCCAAGTTGCAATTTGTCTAAATATCTATTAATCATCTACTATGGACCAGGAACTATGTTTTACAAATATAATCTCATTTCATCTTCACAACAGTCCTGGGAGAGGGAAGTGATATTATCTTTATTTTTTAGAGAAATTTTGATAAAACCAAGACAGACAGAAGTTAAATGAGTCACCCAACATCATATACCTAGCAAGTGACTGATGTGGATTTCATTATCTTAGAGAAGGATTCATGGAAGAAACTAGGAAAGTTAAGCCAAGAGAAGATTTAGGGACTTATTATAATTGTCTTCAAATGTTTGAAGGATTGTTTATACTTTGACTTGCTCCACTTGACCCCGGGGAACTAGAAATAGGAAGAAACTGCAAATAGGAAACTTTAGGTTTAATGTAAAGATGGATTTCCTAAAGAGCACAGTGGGAATATAGTAGTTTCCTTTTCACTCATCATCTTCAGATAAAATGCTAATCACTTTTCAGTTTTGTCAAAGAGGAGATCCTTGATCATTGTCCTCAAAGTCCCTTCCAGCTCAGTTAATGAACTAATTCTGTGAAGAATCATTTACCCCAAAAAACCCACCCAGATTTTTGAAGCATTTTAGTATATACAAACACCAAGAATTGTTCTTTGTCAAAATAGAGATGCAAAAGTGAAGGAATTAATAACAATACATTTCATTGAAGGGAATGAATAGTTTTTTTAAGAGTTCGTTTATTTGCTAAGCAATTTTCTGACTGCTCAGATCTAATAATGAATAATTCTCTTTATCTTTCTTCCTCTGCCCTCTCAGTATCATAGAACTCTTTAAAAATATCTCTCAATGAGAAATTCAGGGAGACCAAAGACATCTCATTTTACTCAAAATGGTATGTGCTGTTAATAAAATCACTGTTGAAAATACATTTTTCCCAGATATTAGAAAAAGTCAGACCTTTTGCCACTTGGTCCAAACTACATAATCAGCATGCCCACATTTGTCGTTTGGGTTTTTTTTTTCCTCCTGTGTCTTTGAAGGCAGAGATAAATGGAGAAAATGGACAATTATATGGGGCTATTTTCTGTAGTTCCTATATACCATTTGTCAGCTCTAAGGGGTCAATTTAGATAAAGGAGAGAGAAAATAATGGAAAATAGTTACAACCAGGCAACGTTTGAAGTATTATTTTCTGTGAATGAAACTCTATAGCAATCTGCTGTATCTTAAGAGCCTCACACTTTCTCCTACGTGTGCACCGCTGTCCATTTCCCTGGCCAAAGAATGGTACCATGGACGTTTATAGTAAAAGAATGCCCTCTACTGGACAGCTCATGTATTCATGAGGAGAGTTTAAAATTGTTACTAGGGACATACAGGCCTTTTGGTTGCCTGGGATACACAGAATTTTTTTTTTAATGGCCTCAGACTTACAATCCAATTAGACGCTCAACTCTAACTGTCCTACAATAATCAGATTTTTTTTTAGCCTGGATCTCCAACATGGAAGCAAAGATAAATTGGCAAGGATGCTGTAGAGGGAAATGATTTCTGTTTAAGATTGGACATTGAACTCATCCATCTCCAAGGTGCCTCCTCTGTCTAAAACTCCCAATACCTGGGTCTGAGGTCTCAGTGGAACAGTTACTCCCTCTAGGGTTCCAGTTCACAACTAATCCATATTTTCTCATGCTGTTAGATGTTTGTCCATATCTTCACAGGAGAAATCACGAAGACCTTCCCTATATATTTGGTGCATGATATTGCAGCCTTTGAGCTGTTAAAACTAAATTTTGGATGCTCAACACCTTCCCGTGTTCCTCTCTGCTGATTGCAGAGCTGGAAGGTGGAGCACTTAACTCCTCCCAAGACTTTCCATTATTTGGGTTTTCAGCCCATTCCACCTTCTAGCTGAAACTTTGGTTTCAACATCCTGGAACAAGATGCCCATGTGCTGGGTACTCCTTTGAATCCTCATCCCTTTCCAGATTCCTTTTGTGTGTGATCTTCCCCTTAAATTACAAGCTTTTTGAGAGCAGGAACCATCTTTCTTTTTTTCTTCTTTTTATCATAAGAGGGAGCTTAACGAATGCTTATTGAATTGAATGGAATGGAATCTCTTCATTTTTATTGCCTCTTCCCTCGTTTTTTTTGTTGTTGTTGATGTTTTTAAGTAACTTGCCCAAAATCACACAGCTAGTAAATGTCAAGCATCTGAGTCTGGATTTGAACTCAAGTCCTCTCAGTGCTCTATCCACTGCACCACCTGGTTGCCTCCATTTCCTTTTTCCCAACTATTCATATCCTTGATGAGGCCCTCTACTGTAGGCAGCCAGGTGTTGCATTGAATGGAAAACTGGATTACCTTTGCAAGTCATTTGACTTCCTTTAGCCTCAGATTGCTCATCTGTAAAGTGGGAATAATAATATCTATCTGAAAGGGTTTTTAATATATTATATATATAAAGTATATTGTAAATTATGAAACAGTATATGAATATTAGCAATTATTATTATACTATTTCTTACTATCACTTGGAATTACTTAAATCTATCTTCCATGTTTTCATTACTCTTTGAGTGACAAAAAAAAATTGGTATTCTGATACCGTTGAGTTCTATGAGTCATAGTCATACAGTATTGCAGGGAGCATATTGGTGCTAAAAAGATATGCTGCTGTTTTCTTTTCCCAGAGAATAGCTTGGGATCATTGTAAACATGTACCGTGTAATTTTCAAATAAGAAATACAAACCATTCTCTTTCTCCTTTTAAATTCTGGGCTTAATTCACTGTCCATGTATCTTCTAAGACATATGTACTGATGGACTAATTCAATAGGATGCCCATCCAATTCTTTATGGAAACCTTGGGGACACAGAATATATTTTCTGTTAAATATCAAGTTAAATAGAATAATGAAGTACAAAAACCCAAATGTTCTAATTGAATGAACCAACAAGTATCAAGGATTTCAGATCTTAAATGATTAGGAAAACCATTGACATTAGTCATTACTAACAAGTTAATAGATACAGTTCCAAAGTCCAACTCAGCAATGTGTAAATATCAAAAACTTAAAGAAATGTCTTCCGCTGATGAAAATTTAACTTTGTAGAAGTTTTGGTAACCAATTTTTAAAAGCAAAAATCAAATTAAATTAAAATTAAATTTTTAAAAGCAAAAATTAAATTAATCAAAGGGCATATATATAGTTTGAGATTATATAAATTTTTTTCAAGAAAATCCAAGAAGTATGGGAATATTTATATGAATAAATGTGAAGAGAGGCAAAGCAGAACCAGAAAAACAACTTATAAAATGACTACAAAAATCCAACAAAATAGCTGAAAAGGAATGTTAGAAAATTATAATGACTAAACTGGGCCCCAAAGGAGACAGCTGAGAAGGTACCTCTGTCCCTTCTTTGCAGAGGTGAAGGAAGAACTATAGGTGTGAAACACTTTAGATAGTGACAGATTTTTTTCAATAAATGGGTTCATCTTGCTAAATATTTTTGTCTTTTTCTATTTATCCTTTGTTATAAGTAATGACCCTCTAGAAAGAGAAAGGAACATATTAGACAATATAAATTATATAAAAACAAAAAGTTGTCAGTATAAATGTAGGTTAATAAATAGAGATCATCAGAGGAACCAATGTGAGAGAAGTTGTGGAATGGAAGCCAATTTTACCATTCAGTGACTTGGGGCAATGGGTTTCATGTTAATGTGTATCTCTGTTTTCTCACTTGAATTGGTTTTTTTTTTTTGGTGAGACCATGAGTTTAAATGACTTGCCCCAAGTCACACAGCTAGGAAGTATCAAGTGTCTGAGGCTGGATCTGGACTCAGATTTATCCTGACTCCGGGACCACTGTACCATTGAGCTGCCCCCTCTCATTTGAATTTTATTTTAAAAAGAGACACTTGGACTAGAAGACCTTCAATGTTCCTGCAAGTTTTAAAATTCCATATTTAGGTAAATTAAAAGATTGATGATCTTACTTGCATATTTTTCAAGGTCCCATCTGTGAAATTCTTGCTATATATTTTTTTGAGATCTTCCTTGGAGGATCCTCTTAATGTGGGGATGGGAGAAGTGAGAACGGGGAGGGAAAAGGTAAGAAAAATGACTGTACCAGGAAGTAACTTAGAATTGCTGAAAATCCTACAGTTTCCCAAAGGTAATCAAGGCTCTCCTAGAGAATTTTAAACTCGGCTCTTTTTCCATCTGGTGTGTCTATTGGGGGCATATAGAAAGATAGAGTAACCCAATAAGATGCCTAATCAGTTGTATTCCCTTATCAGAGCAAACAGAAATTTTTCAATTATTTTGGTTTTTTCCTTAGTGTGACTAAACTGATCTCCTTTTTAATGAATATGGAATCCTCTGAAGATTGCTGACAAGGCCATCTGCACCTCCACTGCATCATCACAATTAGGTGAGGTCATTTCTCTATCCTTATGCTTTGCTTGATAGATACATTATGAATTATTGGACAAAGTCATTTTAGACTGTCTATATTTCTTGAATCTTTTATAATTATAACATATGCATAGAAGACATCTTACTGCATGAAAGATATGAACTCTATTTTTCTCCACAAAGTGAAGGTAATATCTCCAACAGCAGACAAGCTAAAGATGCCATCTTTTAGACCTCTACCTTCTAGACCGCCAGGTTAGTTGTTAGACTGTGAAGATAGTAGTCTGTTGTAGAAAAGTGTATACAAAAGTCTTCCTGTTCTGTTTTCACATATTTTAAAGAACACCTTCAATTTGTACATAGAGCATCCTCTCACTAAACTCTTTGAGAAGACCATCAACAGGTGGTTCCTCTATTTCTTTTTCTCCTACACTTATCTCCATGAAGCCAGGTTTCCAATGTAGAGGTGCTCTCTTCAAATTTAACAAGGATCTCTTAACTGCCAGATTTAATAGTATTTTCTTCATTTTCACCCTTCTTGACCCATCTGTAGCCTTTATCATGGTTGATGACTCTATTCTTGATACTCTAGTCTGTCTCAGTTTTCATGACACTGTCTTCTCCTGGTTGTGCTCCTATCTGCCCAAGTCCTCTCCTGGATCTGCATCCTGTTCACTAACCCACAAATTCTCTCCTAGACTTCTTCTCCTTTCCTCTTATATTATTTCATTTGGTGATTTCATCTATTCTCACAAATTCTTTTATCAATTCATGCAGTTAATTTTCGAATCTATTTATTTAACCATATATAACCATCCTCTCTGTGATGCCATTGATCCACTTTGAAAACAAAGGGCAAACAACAACAGTAATTGCCTCTTGGACATCCCAAACTTGAGATCAACATGCTCAAAATTGAATGAATTATCTTTTCTTCCACGTTCTATATAACTTCCCTCTTACTGTTAAGAGCAATACCATCCTTCAGTCACCTAGACTCACCACCTTGGTATCATTCTTGGCTCCTCACGCACTCTTACTCTCTATATCTAGTCTTTTACCAAGTCCTGTTGACTTTGTATTCACAAGATCCTTCTTTTATACCCTTCATTCCTCTCCTCTGACCCTTGCCTGGACTATTGCAGTGGCCTGCTGACTGCTTTGTCTCTCACCTCTTCAGTCCATCCTTCACTCACCCACCAAATTGATCTTCTTGAAGTGTATAGGTCTGACCCCCTCTCACTGAATAAACTCCAGTGTGTTGCTATTACACCCAGAATCAATCCATTTGGCTTTGAAAACTCTTCATAACCAGGTTCTTGAAACTTCTGGCATTATTTTCCCTTCCATGCTCCCTAGGACCAATCGACACTGGTCTCCTTGCCAATCATCACACAAGATACTCCATCGCCCTTTATTATAGTCCAGTCATTTTAGTTGTGGACAACTCTCCCTGATGCCATTTGAGTTATTCTTGGCAAATATATAATGGAGTGGTTTTCGATTTCCTTCTCTTAGGTCATTTTACAAATGAGGAAACTGAGGCAAACAAGGTTAAGTGACTTGCTCAGGGTCACACAGTGACTGAGGCCAGATGTTAACTCAGGTCATCTCCCTGACTTTAGGTCCAGTGCTTCATCCACTGGGCCACCTTGTTGTTTTGACTCCATCTCCCTGGGTCTGTGCATTTTTTTACTGGCTGTCCCCCCATAACTGGAATGCTTTCCTTCATCACTTCTACTTCCTGGCTGCCTTCAAATCTCAGGAAAAAAGCCTTACCTTTTACAAGAGGTCTATCCCTATCTGCCTCAATTCTAGTACCTACATTCTGAGATGACTTCCTTTCAACTCCATATATATATATCTTTTATGTACATAATTGTTTTTTTCACATTGTCTCACCTATTCTCTTGAAAACAGGAGCTATTTTTTTTACCTTTCTTTGAATTCCCTGGAACTTAATATAACACCTGAAATATAGTTGCTGCCTAATAAAGGCTTGTGATTGACATAATTATTTTATAAGAATGAGTCAAATAGTTACTGATGACTTTGATTGCTAAGGTCCTTTTCATTGCTATGGAATCTTTCCCTCTGAGATATTTGGAAAATCAACTTTGACTGACTTTGAGTCTATAATAATATTAAATATAAAAAATCTGAATTTAGGAAACTCATAGAGAATATGCCAATAAGAAGGTTAATAGATTTATGGCTGGAAAGGACCTTTTAGTTCATCTAATTCCTCCCTCTACCTTTTATAGATTATGAAACTGATGCCAAAAGATTGAAAAAAAAAGATGACTCGTCCATGAACATAAGTGTTAAATGATAAAGCTGTGAATTGAAGCCAGGTCATCTAACTTCAAATTCAGTGATCTCATCACTCCATTAAACTATTTTTTAAGTTGTATTGATGCCTTTGTTTTATATCAAAATTATTTCCTAATATATTTTCCCTGCCCCTTTCTGAGGTTAAAAGAAAGTTAATCAAATCAAAAGGCATAAGGACTACATCTGACAGATGATCTGACAATGTCCTCATCTTATGTCTTCAGATAAAAAGTAAGGAAACTGTATCACACTTCTGCAGTTGAAATATCTAATTTTCTCTTTTTTAAAAATTTTATTTATTTAAGGCAATGGGGTTAAGTGACTTGCTGAAGGTCACACAGCTAGGCAATTAAGTGTCTGAGGTCTGATTTGAACTGAAGTCTTCCTGACTCCCGGGCTGGTGCTCTATCCACTGCGCCACCTGGCTGCCCCCTAGTTTTCTCATTTTAAAAAAGTGTTCTATTTCTATTCTTATATGATTTTTTGACCCCATGAACTATGATAGTTCATCCTCTACACATGTATCAAATTGATCTTCTTGTTCATATTCATGTAGGCAACAAAATCAACCCCCCAAAACAACAACAAAGCAGCAAAATCCAAAATCCATCATAAACAGAAATACAAGGTTTAGTTCCTTAGGGTCCAATATCATAAGGTCCAATATCATAAAGCCATATTGATTAGAATTTTTTTGTTGCTACTAAAGAGTATAAATAGAAAGTTTTGTACTCTCTTGAGCTTCTCTTATGGCTTGCATTAAAATTTTTATTCTTTTCTTACCTCCCAGTGTGCCTTGTTAGAACTTGATGATATAACAACACTGTTGGGGGACACTCAACCCAAATGTTTTCATGGACATTCTTGACCATGATTTCAAGGGTTCTCTGGGAATTCTTTGAATGGACCACTATTTCTCCTTTGGCATGGATGATTTCTATAAAGGACGCTGGGGGGACACCCTCCCTTATGCTGAGCCATTTGGTATAGCTTTCTTGGGATAGGAGGAAAGGACAAGAAAGGAATGAAGAAAGGAATAATCTATGGCCGTTCCTTCTCCCAATTTGCAATGGTTCAGGTTTCCCCCAAAGTTATCGGTCAATGCCTAATTATTCTTGGGGGCAAATTAACTCCTTCCCCTCAGAGGAGTAACCAGAAGAGTTTAGTTGGTTGTCCAACTTACCATTATTGTATATTCAACTGACAAAACATTATCTGCATACTATTAAGTATAAGTATGTTGAACATAATAGAAAATTGAAAAGAATTTGAATAGTGAAAAAACCACCAGTTCTGGGGTCAGAAGAAATGGGTTCAAATTCCAACTATAAGATTGGATAAATAATTGTTGCTATTCAGTCATTTCATTTGTGTCTGACTCTTCATGATCCCATTTTTAGGGTCTTTCTTGGTAAAAATATTGGAATGGTTTACTATTTCCTTCTCCAGTTCAGTTTATAAATGAGGAAACCAAGACTAATAGGGTGAAGTGATTTGCCCAGTGTCACACAGCGAGTGTCTGAGGCCAGATTTGAACTCAGGAAGATGAGTTTTTTAGTTATTTAAGGCAATTCCTAGTTAAGTCACACAATTAGTACATTTGGGAAATGAATGTAGTACAGTGTGTAAGAATGGGAGGGAGTTTGAATTTGGAGTCAAAGAACATTAGCTTGAATCTCTCACTTGCTCCCTTTATGATCATGGACAACGTATTTAATCTCTCCAGAGTTATTTCCTCATCAGTAAAATGAAAGGATTAGGTTAGATTGCCTGTAAGATCTCTTTTCTCTTCCTGATAGACTTAATAGTTCCTCTGCCAGTGAACTCCAAATATTATTATTTTTTCCCAAATTAAACATCCCTGATTCCTTGAGTGGATCTTCATCTAGCATGGATGTAAGGGCTTTGACTATCTTGGTTATCCTCCCATAGGCATTCTAGGATATACACAACTTTCCTCAAATCTGGTCCCCAGAAATGAACAAACAAAATATTCTAGATGTAATAGCACCAGAATAGCATCCAGGACAATTCCTATAAGCATGACTCTATTAATGCAGCGGGAGATGGCATTAATTTTGTCTTTAACATCACACTCTTTGCTTATACTAAGCTTGCAGTTCATTAAAATCTAGATTTTTTTTTTCAGATGGTATATGGAATGTTCAGGGAGTTGTAGTACCTTTGGTGTGAGGGCTTGCTGAGCCTTTCCCAGGGTTGCTCTTTCACTTTTGGTATCTACCTCTCACCCAACTCTTAACTGTGGCTCCAAGAAGCACATCTGGGGTATGCCGTGAGCACACCCCAGTGTTGGCAGACAGGATAAACTAGATTGGGGGTACTCAGTGAACCTCTAAGCATCATTGAATTAGGGGGATGTCTATCCCAAGCATGTGAGGATAGAATGGATGGAGTAAAATAATTTGTTCCAATGCCCATGAGTAAGGTACTGTTGAGAATTTAGAGCTTTGCTCAGATATTGAAGATCCCGAAGTTATGTACTGCATTCACTGTCTGCCATCCTGACTCTTGTCACTGGACTTCAATGACTCTGGAAGAGAAAGGCTGCAACTCTGCAGCTCAGGCTCACTTAAATCCAATTCACACACAAGTCAAGACCCCACCCCCCACCCCCATATGTCACTGGTCCTCTCTGAAAATGAAAGATGACCATTTTTTCAGATTTCCTGCATATCCATGCCTCCCACATCTTGTCCTCAGGAGTTGATTTTGGAAATTCAAGTGTGAGACATTACATTTATCCCTACTGAAATTTTTCTTAAGAGAAAGGTTAATATAATATAGTTAGAAAAATAGAAATATAGAAAATAGAAAAGTAAATAGACTATTCCTAATAGACAGTCAAGATCCTGACTTTGTCTTGTAATGTGCTGGTAGCTATCCTTTTTAACTCCATGCATGGTATGTGGATTTGGGAAGCATGTTCTCTATAGTCTTATGTATAACACTGATAAAAATATTGAACAGTACAAGCAAAGCACAGCTGAGACACAGAATTAGACTGACTTCTTAGTAATCATCAACCCAATAATAACTCCCTTTTGGGTCATCCCATTCAAGCCATTTTGAATCCATTGAACTGAACTGTATATATATATATATATATATATATATATATATATATATATATATATATATATCCTTTAAGATGTAGTTGAACCCCTGTCTCTCCATATTTTCTGCAAGAATATTATGATTTTGTCAACTACTTAGCTAAAACTGAGATAAAATTCTCTCTATAAGCATTCCCTCACACTACAGTGTCAGTCTACTTACACTTATCAAAAAAGAAATGAAATTAGCCTGGCATATCTGTTCATAATGAAACTAGGATGTCTCTTTTTGTGACCAGTGCTTTCAAATGCCCACTGATTCATTCCTATAACAACTCTTGCCAGAATTCTACTTTTTAATGAAGCTCACTGGCTTAGTTTGTAGACAATTCTCTTTCCTTTTTGGAGAATCAGTCAATTTTCTCCTCTCTGATTCTGTGGTCAATTTCCCATTTTCTATAATCTTTCAAAATTACTGACTCTGGAATCCCATATTCCAATTATTTTAGTAATTTTTGTGGAGTATAGCATAGCAAAAAAAAAAACAAAGAAAAAACAATAGAAGTGAATTTTACCAGCTGTGTGATAATATGAAAGTCACAAACCACCTCAGAACCTTAGGTTTCTTAATTAAAAAGTAAGGATCATGAGACTTGCAGACTTATTGCTCTAGTCCAGGATATTATATCTGAACATAGTGACATGAATTTAACAAAGGCTAGGAAACTAGCTTTATTAGCTCATTTTATTTAGCTTTTTAATCTAAAGGCATGGGGGGGTCAGAAGCAAATTGACTCTCATGAGCAGTTCCACTTTTATCATTTATCAAGGTCCTTATATCTTCTTTGAACTTATTAGCCCCACCATGGCTAAAACCAAATGAAATAAAAATCACCTTTCGGTTAATCTTAACTTTGTTTTAGCCACGGTGGTTCTGTATGAATAGATCACATTTCCCTGGAAGGATAAACTGTGAATAAATATTTATGGAAAGGAAATTGAAATTATGAAATATGGTCCACACAATATTTTTGATTCATGCTTACAAACAAAAAAATTATATCAGTTTTTCTTTATTCCTGGTATGCATAACACTATTTTTTCTAATTATGTTTAAATAAAAATCCACCATGCATTTCTCTAATAGCAAATTTCAGAAGCGGGTATTGGGAACTTAAAATATAACTTGTTACCTGTCAGCAAAGTTATTAATTTCAACCTTTTGAAAAAGTTATAGAAAACTGTACATAGAAATATTACCAAAATTAGCATTTTTGTAACTATTAATCTCAGACATCACTTATAATAAACTTACAATAGAGAACATGTTATCTTTACAGATGACTCTAAAGAATATTGATTTTACCAAATTCACATGAAGGAAGATTCTAGCATTTCATTTAAGCTTCCCTGAAATGTGATTTTTGGTTCTACCATTAAGTCACAGGTGTGCTCATACAAGATGGCCATGTTTTTATATTTGTCCTGTCATCCGACTTGGTTTTATGTTTGTCTTTTAAAAATGTTACTGGTTAATGCTTTTCCTCTGCCTCTATCCATGCTTATCTCTTCAGTCAACTGTTTTTCATTGAATTTCTAATTTGTCTTCATAAATTCATTTTCTAGGGCTTCCTGCCTGTCTTAGGCTGATTTCTATTTCTAATTTATAGGATCTTAAGGCCATAAGCTCATGAGATGTAACAGGGATCGTGGAAGCCAAATTGAGTCTTAAAAGATGTGGAAATTGGGGCCCAGAGAGGTTGTAACTTAAATCACAACAGGCAAGGTGTCAGTGGGATTTGAATTCAGCTCTTTATATTCTCAAACCAGAGCTTTCCATTGCATTATGGCCTTCTACCCTGCCCTTCCTTCAAAACCTCTAGGATGTTCTTCTAAAATCTAGGGTGCCTGCCAGACTAGTAAATGCATGAGAGGTTCAGAACATGTTGGATGAGACCCTAGGGGAAGTTTAGTGCTAATGGGAGTAATTAGAGGAGGTTTCCTGGATGAGGATGGGTTGCAATATGCTTCTTTTGGAATAGGGAAGCATATTGGTCACATCCCCTAGTAAATATTAGGCTCCAGGGGACCATATATGCAAAACAGTCTCCTGAAGATAGCAAGCCTTTAATCTGTATTTGTTGAAATAACAGGGATAAGTCCAGGACCTGTGATTTCATTGGTAGAGAGATTTCCTGGGTGAGTGAAGTCCCTCTACCAATGCAAGTGAACACCTTTTCTATGATTGCTAGTTTCCGAGTTTAAAGATTTGCAGAAGAGAATTGAGAAGTCGGGCAGCTTGCCCCGGAGCTAGAGGCAATATTAGTGCCTTGACAAAGGACTTCATATCTCATTTGTTCCCCATAACTATGCTGTGAGGTAGGGAGTATTATTTTTACATTTTCATAAGAAAAAAGGAGGTTCAGAAAGGTTGACTTGACCCAGGTCACACAAATATTAAGTATATCAGACGCAAGACTGAAACCCAGGTCTTGCTGACACCGTCCCCAGCTCTAGCCTTCTCTTGCCCTCTACCCTTTGTAGGTTTGAAATGTAATTGGTCCTTTAGAGGGAATACAGCTTGTAAAGGCACTGAAAAATTTGGCTTTTGTCCTGTGACTTTCCCAGTGGGCAATTTAATTTTGACTCAGGCCTGAGATATCCTTTGTCCCCCAATTCTCCAGGTAAGCTATGACCCATAGGGCTATTATAAAATTTGTTTCAGGATCACTTTGGAATTTCAGGTGAATCCAGGGTTGCAACCAAATTAATCTTTCAGATTTTTCTGTAGAATACCAAATGAATAGATTCACAATTACCCACCCATTGATACAAGGATTTGAAGGGATGGGGAATGTTTGTCATGGGACTTTTGCTGTCTTCTGATTCAAGTTGAGTCTGCTCCAAATTTAAATGAAACCACTATAGTGTTATCATGTAAAAATAGGTAATTATGACTGCTTATTCTTCCTGCTACCAATATGGCCCATTGAAGCTCAAAGGAGAGAAATTTCAGGTGTCTCTTTCCTTAAGTCTAAGCCGGACAATGCTTAGATGGGAGTCATCTTTGACTCTTGCCTCTCCCCTATATGCAGTCACCCTTAAATATTTCTAGATACACTTAGCCCTTTATTTATTGATTCATATAACGAATTGAGAAGATATAGCATTTTTTTAAGGCAATAGGGTTGTGACCTGCCCATGGTCACATGGCTAGAAATTATTGACTTGAAGCAGATTTGAACTCAGGTCCTCCTGATTCCAGGGTTGGTGCCCTAGATTTGCCATTCTTTAAATTCTAGAAAAGACAAGCTCTTAGTTAGATTAGGAATGCAAGCTAAGGAGGTCAGTCAAAATAGATTAGTAATAGTGCAAGCAAATATAATTAAATGGGTTTTAAACTGAAAAGAAAAAAATATCCAAAGATAGGCATTAAGCTTGATACCCTAGCCAGCTGCCACAATATTTGGAATAACACTTGAGACAGGATGAACTTTGGCGTAAGGGTGTGATGAATAGTCATCCAGACATCTGGTGATGCTCTGCCCAGGAAGAGCAGCCAACAATTTATTGTTGAGAGTTTCATTGTTAAAAAGGCAGTCAACAATAGAAAATGGCTTATTTGGGGGAGAAACAATAGTCTCTGGAGGGGGAACTCCACTTTGTACTCTTCTGATAGAGGCAAAGTGGACAGACTGACATGTAAGCAGTCTAAATTTCAGGGCAACATATCATTTCAGATAAAGAACTTAAGGAAATATTCATTAAGTGTTAACTACCCAGTAGGCACCAGTCTAAGATGTGTTCAGAATATTTGATTTGGGGGCAGCTAGATGGTACAGTGGATAGAGCATGGGGCCCTGGAGTCAGTTCAAATTCAGCCTCAGACACTTAATAATTACCTAGCTGTGTGTGGCTGCCTTTGGCAAGCCACTTAACCCCATTTGCCTAGCAAAAACCAAAAAATAAAAATATTGGATATGGAGACCAAGGCTCTGGATTCATATTTTGACTCTACCACTATCACTGACTTGGTTCATCATTTACCTGATACTGGTCTCAGCTTCAAGTTAAAATGTGATGAATCAACTGGCCTCCTTCCAGCTTTAAATTATTAATCAGATGATACCATAGGTTAGGTATACAGCACATTGTTGGGGCACTCTGTAAGTGGCAATGGCAATTTAAACACTGTGCAAGTCAAATAAATCAAAAGGAGCCAAGAGGATGAGTCTGGGGGAAAAAAACAAAAAAAATAGAACACTCAATGTTTGGGAACTGAAACTAGATTTGTGAAGGAGTGATGGGAATCAGGCTGTAAAGCAGAGGGGGGGACCCTTATTTTGTCAAGGATCATTTAGATGTTTATAACATCATTCAAGGACTATTTGGTCAAACATTTATTCATCCCTAAAACATTGTTTCCAGTCCCACCTGTGGCTGCCTTGGCAATGCCACACCGATAAGGTCCAAGAGGTTCCCCACTCCTGTAAGGAAAAGGTGCCAATCTGAGACTCTTGATTGGCAGGTTAGAAAACAAAAACATTTTAACTTTAGTACTAGAGAAGCACTGGAGAGTTTTTTTTTGTACACTAGATAGCTCAGACATCTTGTGCAACAGAAAATCATTCTGGTCTATGAAAGATATATTGGAGAAAGTTAAATGGTGGTTAGGTTTCGTATGAGAATCATCTGGGATTCAGAGGACAAGCTCAATGTATCACTAACAGCAGGCAGAAAGACAAATGCAGCTGCCTTCCAAGAAACACTCTTGCTGACTTATGTTCTGGTCAACTATAGAAACGTTTGTTTCTAGCTACCATTTTGGTAAATTTCTCCACTTATTCTATTAGCATAAAAATCCTCCCATAACTCATGTGAATACAAGAAAACTAATGTGGGAAACATCACCCTAGAAGCTTATTTGTAGTTCCCCCCCTTGGGCTACTTTATGAATGACCTCATGATTAAGTCTATAAGCAATTGAGTGGTGAATTTTAGTTTTGCTACTTTGTTGAAATTTAAACATGAACTTTCTAAAATTGCATTTGTAGATAAAGTTTACTTACTATTAGAAAAAAATTAGATAAGGTGACACGTGGTCATTAAAAAATGATCTCCCCAATTCTCCTTTCCTTCCTAAAGAAACACCTTTCATTCAACTAAGTTCTCACTTAAAAAACCACATAAGATTAAATTTTAGGAATTCCTCAATTGCTAGTGGAAAGTTAAGGCCTAATATTAAGCTTGAATTCAAGACTTTTTTTTTTCAGACTTTTGCAAGACAATGGGGTTAAGTGGTTTGCCCAAGGCCACACAGCTAGGTAACTAAGTATCTGAGGCTGGATTTGAACTCAGGTAAAGACTTATTTCAGTTAAAAACTTTTTTGTATACACCATCAATTAATTGCTGTCAAAGACCCAAAATATACAAAAATGTTTTAGAAGTGATCAGTAAGAAGCCGTAGTGGATGAGAAGTTTGGTTTATTTCTTTCAATTCCAGTAGTTCAGCAAAAAAACAAATTACAAACTTTAACAGAACAAAATGCCTTTAGCAAAGTAACTATAAAAGGAAATCAGAATTGCTCTGATAGTTCAGTGGTATTCTGTCATCAAAAACTTAGAAAATTCAAATAAAGCCAAAATATTACAATATAATCAAAATTAAGCTACTTTTACATAAAGTAAAAATGTAGGTAAAAGAAAACTACAAAGGGACAAGGGCACTAAAATGTTTTACATATCTTAAAGTAGCCTAACAAAGAAAATACTGCTCCTACTGTATTTATGCCTTAGTGTTAACGGTATAGTTTAGACACTATGTGGAAAGAGACAAAGTGCACAAAGATAGAATGTGTAGAATCTATATAATGGATAAAGTACCCACACAAATGAGATAATGAAGATAATTTTCAATTAGTTCTTCCTGAACAATAGCTGTACCCACCAAAGTAATTCTTTTCTCTGCAAATCATCATAACTACTTCCAGTTTCTCTTCACTACACTGACAAATCTTCTGCAGCCTTCACCTAGGAAGAACTCAACACCTCCCTCCTGAAGTATACAGCAATCTTAAAATATTTTAACATTTAATATACTCCTAACAAAATACAATACCTATGTGTATAGTACTTATTTTACTCATATAAACACTATGCTCAGCAGAATAGAAATTAGAAAGTGAGGACTTGTACACAAATACTAAAAAGGATTGTCAACAAAATTGAACATGCCCACATCAACATAACAAAATTAGGATGGACTGTGGGCCCTAAAATTCAAAGTCTCATGAAGGACTTGGGGATTACAACTAGATTCTCTAATTCTAGATTCTACTAATATATTAACTGCCGGAAGTACAGCTATTAATTAACATTAAAACCGAAGAAGTCAAATAAAACTATAAAACCAGTCTTTCAACTTAAGGATGCAAAAGTGCAAATGAACTTGCGGTGTCAAACCCACAAAAATCTCGACGTTACATTTCTATTTCAACTTTTGAGCATGTTAACACTGACTTCTCTATCACAATCATATAGAACGGAATTAAGCATGAGCATCTGCTTTATAGCTAGGTCTCTTGAAAAGGCTAGCAGCAACATAAAAAGGACCTGAAGGTTCCATTAGTACTCCTACTTTAAACAAAGAACAGGAAATGGACTTGTGGATTCACCCTTTAAAAATGCACCAAATCTCAACAGGCTTGCAAATTTTGTTAACATTGTAAAGAATTACATTTCTTATAAAACTCTTAAAGAGTCCTTTGTTAGGCAGGCTCTTAAAAGCTCAATCTGTAGAAGAAATCAATGAAAGTAAGATAGTGAGATAATAAAACTGTCACCTTGCAAAATTTGTATAAATGTTTGAAATGCAATGCTAATTATGAAGGCAATTTATGACTTGAGATTTCAGATATACTATTCTGAGAAAAATATCTCTTCTAAAAAAATCTAATTTTTGTCTATACCTAAGGAATGTACTGCTGTAACTTTAAAAGATTACAGGAACACAAATCTTAAGTATCAACAGGCACAATTCTTGATAGGACAGGAAATCTAGATTCTGTTTGGTGAAGAGACTTATTTGAATTGGAAAAGGACTGGGAGTGGGAGGTGGGGAGAAGAAAGAGGTTGTCCAAACAATTGAATGCACATCACAGAGTATTATTGTAGCTCAAAGTAGGTCAGGCCAGGTGCTTAAAATTAAGTGGGCTACATTGGTTTAGAACTTAGTGGACTACTATTTAAATTTTAAAATATTAAGACTCTAATTTGACCAAAAAACTGGATAGAAAGGAGCAAGAATTCTTAGGTTAGTCTTTAAAAAAAAAATTCTATTTTCTTTTGTTTCTTTACTCAAAGGGAATGTAATCTGATAAAGTGCTTTCAAGATTTTGCCCCTAATTTAGTGACTGATGCCAAAATGGTTCCCAGTTGTACAAAAAGACTGATTCTCCTTGTATGGTTGTCAAGCACTGTTCCCAAGTACTGTACTTGCTTATTTATCCACAATAAACTAAAGCTTTTTTTAAAAGTCCATCTAAAATGTATACAAAACAATGAATTCTGAAACATCTAACACAAAACACTCACGTAATACCATTTTTTTCAATTTTTTTTTATCATGCGTGAATTCTGACTATATCTACAGTAGAATTTTAGAGCTTATAAGGAAATAAGAGTAGCTCATTTACCCTTTCAAATTACCCAGCATGCTTATTATGAATAATCTCCCCTCCTTCTATTTCAATCTGCTCATAAAGCCATTTTCTGTCACAGCGACACTCGGCTCCACACTTGTTAGAGCCACAATTGGGACATGCGTAGAAACAGCCCAGGCAATCTTCATCAAGGCAGTCGCAGAGATCCATTCCACTCAGTATCAGGAGGCCCTGACTGTCATAGACTTTGCTCTTTGGTGGAATCACTTGCCTGTAAAAAGGGAAAAAGTTATTTCTAACAATGACCATAATATTATCAATTTATGGGCTTGATAGTTTGCCTTCAATGTTGTGAAATAGGAGAGTACCAACAACTATGTCTGCACATACACTATTATGATTGCTATGGGAGGTCAAAAAAATTCTAGTGAAGCCAGTATCAAAATGCATTAAATGTAGAATTTTATTATACCTTAATTTTAACATTTCCTTTTTAATCCTAATTTAAGGTATTATGAAGGACAAAAAATTATCTCCTAAATTGCCTTGTTTTAAATACTTTGATTTTACTATTTACTTTTTCTTAAATTCACTATTTACTACTTCTTAAATTTTATATTTATGTAACCAAAAAACCCTAAATATAAAATTTAAGAAATTTACTTCTGAAGAATATAAATTTCACCATCAGGTTTATAAATTAGGAAAGTCTGAATTTTGAAAGAGACCTAGATTCACTGCCTTTAACACTTCCAGTTGTAAATCAAGGAAAACTCCAGACTCAGGGTTGTTATTTCTGTCCCTCTTCCCCTCCCTCCCCCTTAAGCAACTTGCAACAGCAATGTAGGAAATCTCAGAAATAATGAAAAAAATAAGTAGTAAGATGTTAATATAAAAGTGCCTACCTGTCTGAATTGGTTGCCTTGGTTTGCCGCCTTTTTTCTCTCTTACCAGTTTCTGGAGTAAATTCAGTTTGCTTTCCTGGATTTGCAAACTGCAAGGACCGCAGGGCTTTTGCAGTCCTTCCCTGAGGAAAAGTAAAAATTCTCAAGTTAGAACTCTACATTAAAGACAAAGATTGAATATCCCCCCTTAATGATTGCCAAGCTAACCATAAAGAATAGATTACTGCTCGCCTTGCCAGGAAGTGAAACAAAGCCTGGGAACCCAATGCACTAAAACTGAAACTTGATTCAGTAGAAGCCATCAGGCCATTTATTCAGTGCTTACTGTCTCAGATTACACAAGCTAACAATCTTGGTTATGTTTTATTAAACCACAGCAAATCAAAAGTAGCACAGGAGGAAGGCATAAGAAGGCAGACGTACTGGCGGCAGAACTAAAGGTTGATAGCAGTGGAGAAGAGGAAGGTAAAAAACAAAAACAAAAAAACAAAAACCAACTCAGCACAGTGAACTACTAGGTATTCACAATAATGACTGAGTCGAAGATTTAAGTAAGATTAAAGTTCAGTTTCTGTTTGAGAAACTGGTGAAAAGAGACTAGAAATTCTTCCAAAAGTGGTTAAATTAAACAAGTGTTACCATTCAAAAGTTATGTTTTTCAGCTATAGAGTTAATTTTACATTGTAAAATACCCTGATGACATGTTACTAGATTAGGATATACAGGAGTCTGACAAAATGTTCAGTTTTCTGAAATGTGACTATGACCTAACAAAATATTCAGTATTGACAGAACTGCTTTAGGAAACAAGGCAAAGGTCACCATACAGTGCATGTTATTACAGAAGAAAAAGGCTTCACTTAATTAAGTCCTCAGGAATAGCACTCTTTTCTAGAAGGATGAAAAGGTGTTTTAAGTGCTAACACATGGCAGTGTCGTTATAGGTGGGGGTTGGGGGGAAGAGGAGAAATATAATTCATTACATACTAATTTACAACCTCGACCTGTGCCAGGAAATTTTAAAAAGCCTTTTATTAAGGTCTTTCATTAAAACTGAATTTAGTTATTTCAAATAGGTTTTCAAGGTAATAACCTGTTAAACAAGACAGACTATACCTCATACCCCACAAAAAAAAGCAAATCAAAACTTTTTACACAAAGAATCATGTTTTTGGTGACTATAGAGGCCTAAAATTAGAAAAAAAGACAAAAAGATTCTAGAATGAGCTATACTTCTAGACACACCCATACAAATCCAAACTTGGGTGAGGACAAAAGAAGAAGAGAATAAAAGGAGCAAGGAGAAACATTCATTGCAAGCCACCTGCTATTTCCTCCAGGACTTTTAAGTTGTAAAGGCTAAATTGTGTTAGGTGTCATACCTTTTCCTGATTGTACCACTTAAAAGATAGAAAGGACAGAAATTAAGTGAGCATCTCTTAAAATAGTTCTCACCTGTCTAATTTTGTGTATTATTTGGTTGCTTTTAAGTGCATTTAAGTAATGATTAAAAAAAAAAAAAGTATGCTTCTATACTACCCAAGCAAAACTCTAAATTGCAGACCTAAGTAAGTGAAAAATTGGCCCATATACATACGTCTGAATCAGCTTTCCTTTTTTGGCGGTCTTCGGATTCAACATCCACACTTCCATTGATTATCTGTGTGCATTTTGGACAAAGCTTCCAACCAGGTACAAGCTGTCTTCCAAACTTGGCACTTAGGAAAGTGGCATCATCTAAGTCAATCGCATGCAAATTTTTCTTTGCAAGCTTTTTGTGTATGTTAAATGGATCACAACAAGACTTTTGCAAGTCTTCAAATCGATCAATGTAAATTTTTGCATGATGGAAGCAAATTGTATTGTTTCCAGAGAGGGTCATTCCGGTTCTAAGCTGAAGTAAAAGCGCATCATTTGATGACAATTCTTGCAAAGTCTTGAAGCCAGTATGTCGAGTATAGTATGTCTTATGACATTCATTGGTAGCACGAAGCTGAACTCCAACTGAACAGGGATCCATCTTATTTCCTTAGAACAACCTATTTCACCGTTTTTTTATTATGCCTAGGTTTTTTTCCTGTAGCCTCTAGTAGGTTCTATTGAGGATCACCCTAGAGAAAGCATTAAAGTGAATCAGATGTTATAATTTTAACCTAGAGGCCTGATGGTAAAAAAAAGCAAATCATTTATATTCCCTATAGAATTTTATTCCCCCTTATTGCAAATATACTATTTTGTTTTATTTTTGAATATTCTCCTCCATGGTCCATATTCTGGATTATATTTAGGTTTAACAATTTCAGTAACATGTAAGTGTGAAATCCATATTCAATTTTTTAAGGCAGCTATTTTGAAACCTGGAATTTTTTTCCCATGGAACAATTACAATTAGAATTCCATGTTAGAAACTTAACAGTAGTAATCAGAATCCTGGATACAAGGAAGAGAAGAAAGGCTAAAAATTGGCTACAGGTAAAATTATGAAATCGATTCCATGTGTCTTCAGAATCACCAATTTTGTAATAATTTCTGTAGACTACTGGGACAAGGCTCCCAGAAATCACCTGCTGCTGCTGCCCTTCCCCTCTATCAACTTGCTTCAGTTAGGGGATTTCAGTTGTGTTCATTCAGTAGTAATTCTATTTCATATTTGTTTATAGGATGTTTGCATTGAAGTCAAAGGACTAAGAGGAGGAATTTCAGGAAGAAAAAAGAAAAAAAAAGCCAGCCCAGTGTGAAGGCAAAACAGGGTTAAGGGGGGGGGGGGGGTCAGATGAGGAGGGAAAGAAGGGCCACTAAATAGGCAGGCTAACCTAATTTCATTATTTAATGCTGGGATGGAGCTATTTTCCACTTCAGTTTCTTCCCATTCCCTATTTCTGAACAGAAGGCTTCAAAGTTTTTTTCCACAGTAGTTTCCTGAAGCACTGGCTATTTAGTTGGTGGTGGTCAACTTTGAATATTTAAAGACTCTAGATAATACAATACTTATTTGAAAAGTTAAGACAATATCTTAACCAAAAAAGTAATTTGTTTTAATAACATAAAAATTTGCTTATTTCATTAAAAAAAGTAAACTTATTTTAAAAATGCCTTTTGTTTTTACTTGCTTGATGTCAGTTATTCAAGATGCCTCTTTAGCTTAAATAAAAATTAAATTAAAAAAATTGAGGATACTGTTTCCTTAAACAGCAGTCCTTGCCTTCAAGGAGCTGACATCTACCACAGTGGACAAAATAACAACATTAAACAGCATGTAAACAGCTGTTTACAATCACACCAAGCTATTACCTGTGTGATCATGGGCTGAGGGATATTTGAGGATTTTTCCAGCTCTAATTCTTGGGTGTGTTTTGAATAAAGCAGAAAGTCTGAGTACATACTAAGTGCTTAATAAATAAAATGCTCATGATTGACTGGCACAATTGGGTTAGATTTTAAGAACAAAGGGACCCAGATATGTCACCCCCCCCCAATCTAATGGATTAACTGACAAGTGATCCCCTAGGTTCTTGGAACTCTATGACAGGCAACTGCCAAGGAAGGTCTATTTTACTTTTGGAGCCAAGATACAGGAAGGTATTGCCTATTTTCTAAAACTAATCCAAGTGGATATCTTGGGCAAAGCTTATTGATAGCCCCACTTAAAAACATAAAAAAATAAACATCAAATTTAGAACTGGGAAGGTCTTCTAAAGACTAAAGCTGAGACTGTAGGAATGCCTCTGCTAGGATGCTCTGGCAGCTCAAATGTCTGGGCAGGTGTGTTCACCTACCTTTCCCTTATTTTCAGAATTGGGAAATTGAAGTTTTCTCATTATCCCTCAACTTTGCGTATAGGCTTGTGTACACCTGCTCACATACATTCTCCTTATACTTGGCTAAGGACAGATTGTCTGCACACAGAGCACAATACGGTAACATAAAAACAAAAATCTTATACTTCAGTGCCTGATGTCTTTAAGTTCAGAGCAAATTCAAAACTGTTTTGCTCAATGTGGGTCGAGTTCCTAGATGAGTAGAGCCCTCTCTACAACAATAGACTTTTCTGTAGGTAAATATCCCTTAGAACTAGAAATAAATGAGCCAAGCAGTTTCTTTGTCAAAGATTCGGGAAGTATGCTCATCAGTGTGGGTAATCCTCCATTGGTGCTGATCCCATCCATTCCTTCTCTTCCTGTGCAATTCTTGTCCAAATATCCTCCAGATAGTAATGAATTACCCCATATTGGAGGTCCTTCCTCCAGGTATTTAATAGTCTGTGAATACCCCGACCGACCAATGATCAAGCTGTCCATGTGTTAGTTATACTTTGACTAGTTTCACTCCTTTTCTGGTCATCTATTATCATGCTTTTGCATGATTTCTTGTTTAAAGTCATCAGTGATAATATGCTGATGTCTATTTAGCCCCATCTTTCCACAGGTCACCTGCAATTTTGATTCTTGAGGACATAGTATTCCACGATTTGCAGGCATAAAGTATCACTGGGAGAATACTGGTATTTATAAGATAGGCTTTTGCAGCAAAGAGAAGCTCGGAATCTCGTTGTAAACTTTCCCAAACGTAATCCAGCCTGCAGTTTTCTTCCTCCTACTTCTGAGCCCAGTTCATTGTCCACCTATGGACTGCCTGACCAACTACATTACAAAATCTGGGCAGTAAGCCATATCTTCCCCAAAGTATTCACAGCTGAAACTGGTAGAGCAACAAATAGACATGAATCTGCCAATGTTCTTTACAACAAATTTTTATCAACAACAGAATTGTCATTTTGTACTCAGTACTTGATGTTCTAGATAAATAATAGTTCTTAAAAAGATACAGTTGGGATGAAAAGAGGAACCTGACCAAATACACAGGAAAGAAATTCATTGTAGAAGTGACAATTTTAAAAGCACCCTATGAGACAGTGGTGACTGACTTTGAAGAGGAAAAGTGGAGTCTCTGCTATAGAGATATAGCTTAACAACTCTTCCAGTCTCAACTCAACTCATAACAGAGTTGCCACCAGAGTAGTTAGATTTTCATGTGGAATCTGAAACTGAAAGGACTACAGAAGGTCAAGATGATTTTAGTAGTGGAAGACAACCAAGAGAATATGTCAGAGAAGCCATTTTGGTAACAGCAACTAAGTTAAAAAGGGTGCGACAGTCTTCAAAATGGAGCAGGTGAAATCACCCACCATCCAATTGCTCATCAATACTAATGTTCTGTGCGCACAAAGACACAGAACCAGGAGTTTATCTGCCTCAGATAAACAGTGAAAACAGAGCTGGCCTGGTGCAGAACAGGTGACAAAGACAAGCCTACAGATTCTACAGATTACAACTCTGTAAGAGTTTCAAAACAGTATGCTGGGAAGATGGAGCCAATAGAGATCACACATTTCTAAATAATAAGGAGGGGGATTACTTCAATAGTGATAACATTTACTGTGGAGTAGCTATTTGTTGGATACTAACCTTAGTGCAAAGGAATGTCAATTCTCATAAATTGGAACCCTCCTGGTCTAACATTTGGCCACACATACACATACACACACACACACACACACACAAGCTGGAAAGGCCTTCCCAGGGCACATTACTCAGGCTACATCAACTTTGAGAACATTTTCTTAGTCTATTCTGACAGACTGTCAGGAACTTCACTTTGTGGGTCATTTAACCAGTGTAATCCTGATCAATTTTGTGTAGTTTCAAAGGAGTGAATAAAGTCCCATGCTTGGAGTAAAAAAAAAAAAAAAAAAAATCAATGTCCTCTAAAATTTCTTTCATCTCTAAATCCAAGCTTTTGCTGATTTATCACTGTGTCCCTTCCTCCCTCATTTTCATAAAAATCCTTAAAAAAATGCTTAATCCTAGGCCATAACAACTTGCCCTTCTGCACCTGCACTACAAAGCATATGGGAAGAAAACATGCAGAAACAGATAGTTAATTTGGAAAATGGAAGAAGAAAGATAGACTAAAGTTTACAATCTGTTTAAGAGAGCTGCTATAGAAGATCGAGGTTATTTTCATGTTACTAAGCAGAACCTTTTTGTTCCTTTTGGAAATTCAATGATTTGGTGTTTTTCCCTACAAATAAAAAAAAAGCTTTAAAAGGCACTCCAACGTTGAAATCAAAGTATCACAAAGGGAGGATTCCAAAAGGAAAGGATGATGGACCTGTTATTACCAAAAAAAAAAAAAAAGGCAAAGAAGCAACAATTATTCACATACCTATCACTGTCTTTTTAAAATTTTAATGAGAACCATTTATAAAACATTCTCCAGAGGGTCTTCTTAAAGCAAATGACAACCCGTCCCAGGTGATTATTTTCATGCCATTTTCATGCCATAAACTCCATCTTTTGTCACAATTGACAAAAATGGGGAGAAAGATTTATGCTGATTAAGAAAATTTAAAAGAAAACCTTACCTCATACATGATTAGGTAGTAAAATAATTTCCAAAACCATGAACATTTATGTAAAGGACTCCTTGATATCAATAACCACATATAAACTTGGTGATTACTGATACCACGCAGGGCATTAAAAAGATACATGCTCACCAAAAATGTCCTCCAGTCTCATAAGGGCCGAGATACACTAATATTGATTAGCAAAAATATTGATCAAACAATGTTAGGAGCTGGAAAGAAGCGGATCATAAGCTCTTTGAGGACAGGGCCTCTTACGGCCTTGCTTTGTATTCCCAGCACTCAGCCTGCCGCTTTCATAAAGGTTTACCGACTGAATGTTATTATTCCTCTTTGGCCGCCCTCTCTCCCTCTAAGATTCTACAAAAATGGCGGTTTTTCAAAATGTCCATCTGAAGACAAATCTCTCATTTCACTAAGGCAGCTGACTCCAAGAGAGGTGTTGGGTCACAAGAACACAAGGATCCACCTCAGAAAAATATGTTAATCTAACTATCTTTCCAGTGCTGGGGGAGGGGAGGAGGGTGGTCCAGATAAACTCTTATAGCCACCCCCCCACGTAGGTTAGTTTGCCTATTTTGGGGGTGGGTCAAGGTGACAAGATCCCTTAAAAATTACAAAAAAGAATTATTTTATGAAGGGGGAAACCTTCCCCCCAGGGTGGCCCCTATTTCGGCTGCCCCTCCCCCGCTGCGGGGCCGCGCGCCTTTGTCCTCGCCCGCGGCCCCGCCCCTCCGAGGCCCCGCCCCCACCCCTGCAATGCGGCAAGCCGTGACGTCACTGCACCAAGCTCGGCCACGCCCACGGCGGCCATTTTGGGCGCCGCCGCCATTTTGCATCCTTTTTTGTGCTTCGTGTCGGTAAAACGCCGTTTTCTCTCCACACAAGCAGCGCCGACGGGGGGCCCTCGGCAGTCCCGGCCCGGCCCCCGGGTGTGCCCGGCGCCTCGCAGCCGCCCCGGCCCCCGCCGCGGGGCTCCCCTCGGGGTCTCCATTGTCCCCCCGGGCTGCGGCTGTTAGGAACTCGGGGTTCGCCCCCGCCGGGAGCGCCTCGGACTGCACCGGGGCCCGCGGCGGGGGCCGTGTCGGGGCGCCTCGCCCCGCGCCCGCACCCCGCGGTCCCCCGGCCCCAGCCCGCCGCCCCGCGTACCTTGCCCGGGGCGCGCCCCGGCTCCTGCCGCGCCGCCCCACGCGCCTCCGCCCCAGGGCCCGAGGATGCCATGGACGCTCCGCAGCTCCGCGCCCGCAGCCGCCCGCTCCGCCCGCCGCCGCCGAGTCCGCGCCGCGCCCGCTCCGCCCGCTCTTCTAGGGCCACGCCGCCGCCGTCACCAGCGAGAGCACGCGGGGCGGGGCCGGGCGCCTAGAGCGGCGGCGCCGTGGGGGCGGGGCGCGCGGCTGCTGGGCCGGCGCCGTGGGGGCGGGGCGCGCGGCTGCTGGGCCGGCGCCGTGGGGGCGGGGGGGCGCGCGGCTGCTGGGCCGGCGCCGTGGGGGCGGGGCGTGCGGCTGCTGGGCCGGCGCCGTGGGGGCGGGGCGTGCGGCTGCTGGGCCGGCGCCGCCTCCCGGCCCCGCCCCGCCCCGCCCGCGCCGCCTCCCGGCCCCGCCCCGCCCGGCCCGAAGCTGGGGGCAACCTGGACTGTTCCACAGCCACCCGGCCTAGGGCCTGTTGGGGGCCAGGGGAACCTTCCAGAGCAGGCCTTGGGGGGCGCAGGGGATCCCTGACAGAGCAGGCCTTGGGGGGCACAGGGGCCCCTGACAGAGCAGGCCTTGGGGGGCACAGGGGCCCCTGACAGAGCAGGCCTTGGGGGGCACAGGGGCCCCCTGACAGCAGGCCTTGGGGGGCGCAGGGGCCCCTGACAGAGCAGGCCTTGGGGGGCGCAGGGGCCCCTGACAGAGCAGGCCTTGGGGGGCACAGGGGCCCCCTGACAGCAGGCCTTGGGGGGCGCAGGGGCCCCTGACAGAGCAGGCCTTGCAGCCTTGGGGGGCGCAGGGGCCCCTGACAGCAGGCCTTGGGGGGCGCAGGGCCCCCTGACAGAGCAGGCCTTGGGGGGCGCAGGGGCCCCTGACAGCAGGCCTTGGGGGGCGCAGGGGCCCCCTGACAGAGCAGGCCTTGGGGGGCGCAGGGGCCCCTGACAGAGCAGGCCTTGCAGCCTCGGGGAGCCCGCTGGGCTGATAAGCCCGGGAGCACAGCAGCCTCCTCCTGTTGCAAGGCCTCCCACACTCAGACAGGAACTCAGGCACCAGAAGGTCATTAGAAATCTCCCCCATGCCCTGCCGATGCCCGGCCATCTGGAGGGTGAGGTCAGGTTTATGCAAACCCTGTATTCTCCCCGTTGCTGGGTAGGCTTTTCTAGCAAAGGTTGTAACTGAAAACCTTAACCAATGAGGTTGGAAGTGGGGGGTTGGGGGGGAGCGTGCCAGGCCATGCCATCTGGCCCGACTGTCACCTGGGGCAGCTCCTTGAGCTTCACCACCTTTGTGAAGCTCGGGGTGCCCCTTTCTCAAGAAAAACCAAAATAAACTTTCCTTTTTGGCTCAGAGGAGTCTCTTTTTAAAAGTGGATTCTTATCCCACACACCTCCTTCCATCTTTCCTTCCCTCTTTCTCCTGTCTTTCCTGCCTGCCTGCCTTCCTCTTCTCATTCCTTTCCTCCCTCCTTTCCTTCCTTCTTCCTTCCTTTCTGCCTTCCTCCTCTTCCTCCTATTTCCCCTCCTTTCTTTCCTCCTTTCCTTCCTTTCTGTCTTTCTTCCTCCCCTTCTTTCTTACTTACCCTTCTTTTCTTCCTTTCTTGCTTCCCTCCTTTTTTCTTCCGTCTTTCCTTCCTTTTCTCTTTTCCTTCCTTTCTGCCTTTCTTCCTCCCCTTCCTTGCTTCCCTCTTTTCTTCCTTTCTTCCCCCCTCCTTTCCCTCCTTTTTTCTAGCTTCTTTCCTGCCTTTCTTCCTCCCCTCCCTCTGACTTTCCCTCCTTTCTTCTCTCCTTCCTTTCCCTCATTCTTTCTTTCCTTCCTCCTCACCTATTTCCCTCCCTCCTTTCCTTCCTTTCTTCCTTGCTTCCCCTTCCTCTTACTTTCCCTCCTTTCTTTTCTTCCTTCCTCCCTCCCTCCCTCCTTCCTCTCTTCCTCCCTTTTTTCCTTCCTCTTTGCATTCTTCTCTTGTGTCTGAACTGACAAAGAGAACTGAACTAGGTGTTTTGTTTTTTACCAATATTATCTCATTTGACCCTGAGAGGCGGAGTTACAGTGTACTTCCAACAGAAATTAAGTGACTTGCCCAGGGTCTCACAGCTATGAGCTCAGCTCTTGCTGACCCCAGACCCAGGACTGCGCACCGGACCACTGCCTCCCTGTTGAAGTTGGTCTGGTTGCAACAAGCTCTTCCAGGATGCTGTTTGTTAGTTGTACTTCTTTTTATCTCAGGAGGACAAGAGTCCAGAATTTGACCAGTGAGGTGAGGTCTAGAGGTCTTCAATGACATTTCTAACTCTTCAGTAGAAGACCCGACTGAGCTTGGAAGAGAGGGCCTGCCTTTCTTTTATAGGCACTATTCCACATTGAGGCTAGAATGTGGTAAACCCCTTTGCCACCTTTATAGGTCTTGGATCATGAAGGACAACAACAATATTTTCCATTTTTTCTATGAATATACTACGATTCTATGACTACTGATGTTAAAAGCTTAAACAAACCTCAGGGAAGCAAAACCTGTAACAATACTATCACCTCAACTTAATGGTTTATACTCCTAGAAAAGAGATTCTCTTTATCTCTTGTCATGACAATCATTTTCCATGGGGTTCTCCTCCCCCCCTCCCCCCCTTATGATAGTTGGGGCATTACAGTGGGGAGCTACAATTAAATTGAAGGTCCCACCAAGCATGGACCACTTTTAGGGGATATTATTTGGCAGGGCTCCCAGGTGCTGTGCTGCTTGAGAGCCAGCAGAGGGAGAGCAGAGCTTGTTTTTTAAATCTTCACATTCTGTTCACTCCTTTTTCATGAGATTTTTGTTATTGTTCAGTTATGACTCTTGGTCACCCCATTTGTGGCTTTCTTGGCAAAGATACTGGAGTGGTTGACCATTTCCTTCTCCAGTTCATTTTATAGATGAGGAAACTGAGGCCAACAGGGTGAAGTGACTTGATCAGGGTCACACTGCTAGGAAGTATCAGAAGCCAGATTTGAACTCAGGAGGATGTCTCCTGATTTCAAGGTCCAGTGCTCCATCCAATGTGCCACATAGCTGCCCTTCAAAACACATTTAAAAAGTGGCTTTTATGAAAAAGGAAGTATGCTATGTGCTGAGGATACAAATATAAAAATGAGACTTGCCCTGCCCTGGGGAATCTTGAATTCTTATTAATGCTACTTAATACGCAAGTCATCTTTACTAATTTTCTGTAACTTCAGAGCTATTCACTCAACTGGATTAAATCCAACATTTATTAAGCACCAGCTGTGTTCATAGCAGTACCAGGACCGGAGATAATTACTCTCGCTACTGGTGCAGATGGGAAAGCATCTCTGCCTCCTCATTTTGTACTAATTTTATCCATTTAAAAATAACAGCAACAATGACAACAATTCCATAGAGCATTCATATGGTGTGGCTAGAACACTGGACTTGAAGTTGGGAAGACTTGGGGTTCAAAACCTACTTAAGACAGTAACTAAGTGATCTTGATCACTTCTCAGCTTTGTCATATGAAGGAGTGAGACTCAATGACTTCTAAGGTCTTTTCCAGATCTAAGTCTTTGATCCTAAGACCTTCCCAATACACTAGTAGTCTTGCTCTGAGACTTCTAATATGTTGTGTATGGCAATGAAAAACTTGGACCTGTTATGAGACATCTGACTAACCCTAACATCTCCTTTTTATAGTCATCCATCTGCTCTTCTTGGAGTCCCTCCCTCTCTCCTTCCTTTCAAAGCTTGAGTCTGATTCTAGCTTCATCAGTTAAGTTACATTTATCAAACCCTTGCCATGTATCAGGTATTGTGCTAACTGCTAGTACACAAAACTATAAATGAGACATTTCCAGCCTGCCCTCAAGGGTTGTCCATTCTATATCCCAGCTCTTCCTAATTCTCTTCCTTATTACTGCTCCAAACACCATCACTGTAGAGTTTCTTGCATAGCTATATGTTACATATAAGAATATGTAAAAATATATAAATATGCATATGTATACTTATATACACACAAGTCAGCATTCCCTAAGGCAATGTGTGTGTCAAGCCCAGTCTCACTTTTTCATTTATATTCTCAGACTCTTATTAGTACATGGAACATATTAGGAGCTTAATAATGCTTGATGGATTGATATCATTAGTAAATTTCAAGGCACTTCTTGGAAAATGGGAATACAAAATTAAAAAAACAAAAAGACAATCCTTAACCCTCTTAAGAGTTCATCGGCTATTAAAGGATGAAACCTATCTGGAAATAGCTGTAGAGAAGTATTAAGTACACAGGAAAGGAGAATGAAATGTTTAAGTTAAAGATTGGGGGGAAGGTTTTTTTTATATTTCATAAATATATATATATGTATATATATACATATATATATACTCAAAATATAATTTGCTTTGGATTGGGATGGGGGGAATAAAGACCAGAAGACAAATTAGAAAAGTATTACAACGGTTTATTGAGAGATGGTAAGTAAAAAGAGAAGGAAGGAAATGAGCATTTATTAAGTGCCTACTCTATATCAGGTACCATGATAATGCCTTACAGATTCCTTATTTGATCAGGATTTTTATGAAAGTATTTAGAAGAGTCAATAGAATTCAATTTCAGTTTTAATTGTCCCACAGGACAGAAATAGGAGCAATCAATTGAAAGTACCAAAGAGACAAACTTGGGTTTGGTGTTAGGAAATCATTCCTAACCATCTGAACTATTTACAAGTACAAGGCTCTGTTTCAGAAGATTGTAGGCTCCAAATCTTGGGCTATGGGAGTGGGTCTTAAAGCAATGGGTGAATGACTCTTTGTTACCTATGTTGTTGTAGGGATTATTTGGGGAGGAGCATGACTTGTTCTAGATAGCTCCTGAAGTCCCTTTCTAAATCTGAAATTCTATGATGCTGTACCTAGGGAGAAGATTGTTTATAGAGAAGAAACCAACAGAGAAGGATCTAAGATTAAGAAGAAGGAATTGTGCTGAAGAAAATTTGGAAGTGTGAAGACAACAGGGACTTTTGTGACAGTGCCAGGTATTCAAGTCAAAGGATCATAGTCTCAACCCTCCACACCTCTAGTCTCTTTAAGTCCTTCACTTGTTTCAAGACAATTGTCATAGTATAGTTGCTACCTCCTAGGGGCATGATTGGAGCTGAAAGAATTGACTTTTCCTATCCCAGTTAGAATAGTATCTCTCCCACCCTCCTTTCCTTCCTCCCTTTCTCCCTTCCCTCGCTCTTTCCTTCCTTCTTCATCTCCCTTCCCTCTCTTCCCCCTCCCCTACCCACCCTTCTTTCCTTCTCTCCTTCTTTCCTCCTTCCCTCCCTCCCTCCCTTCCTTCCTTCCTTCCTTCCTTCCTTCCTTCCTTCCTTCCTTCCTTCCTTCCTTCCTTCCTTCCTTCCTTCCTTCTTCCCTAACCAATACCTACAAGAAAAGTGAAGTCACAGCAGCCAATGATGGTGCCAGCAGATGGCAGCAATAGCTTGTAACTATGGACTTTCTCTTCCAAGGCATACAAGACAAGGCCTTGAAGGGCAGGCCATGTTTGTGGAAGCAAGGGGGTACACTAGAGTGTCAAGCAGAGCTCTGGAACCTCCCCTGTGGAGCTGGGAGCCTGAAAGGTGGGGAAACCTAGCCAGATGACAGGAGCCACCAGTGGGAAATGGTAGCCATGACCCTGCCCTTTCTCAGATATGGCACCAGTGTTTTCTGTCAGCATGCTCTCTTTTCCACTATGGTAGGAGATACACATTTTTATGCATGAGGAGACTCAGAATTATTCTAAGACCTGGTTTTCCCTTGTTATTTTTGTTACTGTTCTATTAAATAGTTTACTATTTGACTGATAGGTGTGTTTTGCCCAGAAACCCCTCATTTCATGGTAGGACAGTCTAGGTTTTATCATAATATCTATATTTCAAAGAAATGAGTTGAGAGCTCCAGATTATCAAAATAATATAATAATCAAAATAGGATACTCATAGTGTAGTAGTTTAGGGCAGCTGCTAGGTGACAATCATGGACCCCCTCAAAGACCACCCCAAAATTCCCATGGTAATTATAGATGACACACAAAGAGAAGAAGAGCTGCAAAGTATGTTAGTGCAGATTGACTGATATTTTAGGGTTTTCTCATCTTAGTGCTAGTCATGGGTCCCAGATACCTGGATGCCATATCAGACTTCCCCAGGTATACAAGACTATGGACTGGTCATTCCTTGACCATGCTCTGGTTAGTAAACTTAATTTTGGTTTACACTTATCTTGGTTTATATTATTCATTAAGAGGGACTCCATGCTATTATTATTATGTCTTTCACCAATAGAAACTTTTTCTGGGAATTCATTTCATGAACTATACTAATTGAGACTTTTGCTAGGAAACCTATCATGACTTTCACTGTTTAAAGGGATCCACACTAATTTGTCTTTTACAGCTTAATGAATTCACATCCCAAATTTTCAATAAACTGGCACCCTCCAGGTGCCTTAAAGTTTTTTGGTACATAATTTCTGGATGGAGGCTTGAGCTATATTTCCATAATTTGGATTACCCAAAGCTCCCTTAGTGACCTTGGGTCAGCAAAGAATTCTAGAGTTGTGACATTCATGTTGCAAGTTTTGAGATAGAACCATTGGCTCTCATGGCTAAGGGAGAAGGCTCCAAGAAACTAGTCTTGTGGCCTTCTGTGTCATCACCTCTCCTGGAGGGAAATGATGCTTAGGGGCAGGGAAAAAACTGAAGAAGGGAGAATGTATAGCAGCAGTATAGTGGTAGGCTAAGAACTAGAAATGAAAAAAAAGGGAGAGGAGACAGAAATATAGAAACAGAGAGACAGAGACAGACAGACATACAGCAGACTTTTATTACGAGATTTCTCTCTTCTTTAAGTTGTTTATAATTTCTGATATACATAGTATTTTAGAAGCTATGATATGAAATAGATATGAAATAATAACAGATCATAACTTGTATATTAGTGTCTATGTGTGTGTGTGTGTGTGTGTGTGTGTGTGTGTGTGTGTGTGTGTGTCCTATATTGAAAGTAATGGTGTGAATAGTTTCTGGTACGCAGAGATAAAAAGGCAAAAGGGAGGAATCTTCTTTGTCTAAACATCAGAGTGAAAGGAATACTTTTTTTTTCTTTCCCCCTTCCCTCAACTAAGGGCTCTTGAGCTAAAATTGAGAGAATATTTCAAGATTTTGATTTTGTAATAACTCATAGACTAGCCAACAGAAGAGAGATCAAAGCCATGTGGTGAGGAGTTCTTCATTTTGGTTTTTTCTTTGCTAAAATCCAGGATATTATGGTGGCCTGGTAAGGGCAATGGTGTGGGTTAGCCTTGGAGACATCCCTATTTTTTCTTTCTTTGAATGCTCAGTTGGGGGGGGGCAGTGATTGGTCCATCTAATGGGAAGGTGTCAATGTGCTTTGAGAAAAGTAGCATGTCCATGTTCTAAAAATGGTGGTCAGAAGAGGAAACATTTCTTCTGCTTTCATTTTCCAATTGAAATTCCCAAAACTCTGCCAGAAAAAAAAATCACCAAATGGTTGAGGGTGGAGACAGGAGAGGAATGTGAGTCTTCAAGGAGGAGAAAAATTCACACTAAAGGAAGAGAACTAGCTGACAGAGGACTCTGGATGAGGGAGAATATGGAAAATGGAGGAGAAGGAGGAAGAGGAGGAGAAAGATTCAGGGAAAAGAAGTAGAAATACTAGAAAAGTAGAGGAAGGCCAAGGTAAATAAATTTGGGAGTGAAAGGAGAAAAATGTTAATATAAATGATGGCTCTGGGGTCACATATTCTTTCAGGAAGCTGCCAAATCAATCCTCCAGGATAGTTAATGACAAGAGCTACTTTTAAGAACTGAGGACCTTGTTTTCAGAAAGTAGGGGTACAGAAGGAACTTTTGCCATGCCCTATTTTAAGTGTGAAATGTCCTCAAAGAGTAAGGAAAAGGGGCTCAAATGCTGCTTATCCTTTTTTCTATGTTTTATGGGAAATGAAGTATTCCTTAAGAATACTGTGTGAAAATGAAGGGAAAAAAAAAGACAGTTTTCTCAAGCAAGATTGTGGAAGTTGGAAGAAGATCACATATAAGAGAGAAAAATAGAATGAATGTTTGAGTCTAAGAAACTGAAGAAAAGGAAACTGGACTTCTGAAGAAGAAGCAACTGCTTTTCCGCTAAGGTCTATAGGTACTGCTGGTTGGTGCTTGTCCTTCATCCCAGACCAAAATGACATCACTATGTTTGAGACAAATTATACTGTGTCTGACTATGGCTGATCAGATCAATACAAACTTGGAATGTTCTAGCACAAGTTCCCATTCACTGCAGTCCCTCCAGAAAAAAACATGTATCCAGCTGTGACTTCAATAAACTGGTCTTTATTTACCAGCCTGGTTTCACTCAGGGCTGCTATTAGGATAGGATACCTGCTGAGTTCTCTGGCAGCAAGAGGTGTTTGTCTTTCAGATCTGTTGAATCTTGTGTTGTTTATGAGTGTGTGCACATTCGGGCACACCAAGAGTGAGTGGAATCTTCTTTGAAGATCATGTTAGACATATTAGACGTGTTAGACATAGACACGTAGTCATGTGAAAAAAAGCATAACAAAAAGGGAAAACTATGAAAAAACAAAAAAAAGATAATAAAAAAATGAAAATAGTGTGCTTTGATCTTCATTCATACTCCATAGATCTTTCTCTAGATGTAGGTAGCATTTTCCATCGTGGAATTGTCTTAGAACATTGTATTGCTGAGAAGAGCTAAGATGATCAGAGTTGATCACTGCATAATGTTGCTGTTAGCACTCCTGGTTCTGTTCACTTCACTAAGCATCAGTTCAGTTCTGGAGTCAAGAGGACCTGAGTTCAAATCAGGTCTCAGACACTTAATAATTGCCTAGATGTGTGACCTTGGGCAAGTCACTTAACCCCATTGTCTTAAATTTTTTAAAAAATGAAAAAAGTCATCTTTAGATAGGACCTACAATGTAGGAGGATTTATAGCCAAAATGTCCAGAAATTAAGAAGAGGTAAAATCCAAGAAAGAAGGCAGAAACAAAACACATTACCTCAGAGATGTATCTATACAAATGTCCAAGCAAGGTGAACTAGGCATCCTTAATCAAAATTACCTATCCAAAGGTAGCATAAGTAAAGGAACACAATGAGTAGTAATATACTCCTGCGAGGAAGTCTCGGAATCAGAGTAGATAACCATAGTGAAGAGTAGTTGAGTAAATATCCCTGGAAGTAGGAAAGAAGTATTATCATCTAAGAAAATTATGGGTTACCAGGACAGAAAGATGAAATTGTTACCTATTTGGGGAACAGAGCACATACTTGGTATGAACATAGGATAAAGAAATGATGTCATCCTTGATAGTCTGGACAGCAGTTAAAATTCTTCCTGAACTGAAAGTTAAGCATCAAGTAAGTTCTTAACTTGCCTAGTAATCAATCAATAAGAATTGATTAAGTTCTTGTAATATACCAAGAACTGACTAAGTACTGGGAACTAAGGACACAAATATAAAGAATGAAATAACCCATATTCCCAAGAAGCTTATATTATCTGGAAGACAAAATATACATGTATATAATACTATGTTTTATAATAATATATAATATATTATTATGTATATATATATATGAAATAAAAAATAAATATAAGACAACCATAACACTAACAAGAATATCAAGAAAGGTTTTCTGTAGAAGGTACTGATTGAGCTGTGTCTATAAGGAACAGGTAATAAGGGAATGCAAACCAGGCATGGGAATGGCTTTTGCAAGGCTCAGAGATAGTTGATAAAGTGTTGAATGTGAAGGACAGAGAGAAAGCTATTTTGGCTATTTTGTAGAGTATGGGATAAGGGGTAATGTCTAATGAGACTGGAAAGTGAAGCTTAGACCAGATTGTGAAAGGCTTTAAAAACTAAATAGAGGAGTTTATAGTTTATCCTAGAGGCAATAGAAAGGCACTAAAGTTTGTTGAATAGGAGAGTTGTGCAGGCAAATCTGGGTTTAAGGAAAATTAGTTTGGCAATAGTGTGTAGGATGATCTGGAGTGATGAAGGTCTTGAGCACGGAGACTATTTAGAAAGCTGTTTCAATAATCGAGGGATGACGTGTTGAAGGTTTGAACTAAGGCAGTGGCTGTATGAGTAGAGTGTGCAGATGAATGATATATAAAATTAGAAATTATAAGATTTGTAACAATGCATTTGAAATGAGGGAGAATAAGGAGTCATGGATAATACTGAGGGCATGAATCCTGGAGACTGGGAATTTGGTTGTGCTTTTAAGAAACAAGGAAGTCTGATAGAAGGATGATTTTTCTGGAAAAGATGAGTTCTGTTTTGGATATGTTTATTTTCATATTCACATTCTAGATGTCTCTAGAATATCTAGTTTGAAATCTTTAAGAGATGGTTGATAATGCTGTACTGAAGGTTAATGGAGAGACTGAGGTAGATAAAGAGTTTAGAATCATTTCCATAGAGATGATCATTAAACACATAGAATCTTATAAGGTCAACAAGAAAGTGTAGAGAACCCAGAAAATAATATTTTGGAACAATGACCATTAAGGGGTAAGATATGGAAGGGGGCAAGAGAAAGAAACTGAGAAAATCAAATAGGTAGGAGGAGAACCTGGAGAGAATAGTGTTATGAAAACCCAGAGAGGGGAAGAGAATTCAGGAGAAGTTGGTCAACATTATCAAATGTAACAGAGAGGATGGTAAGAATAAAGAATATGCAAAGACTACCTGAATTGGCAATTAAGAAATTATGAGGAACTCGTTTTATAAGCAAAATGGAGTGTAATCCTTCAGGGGAAAAATGAAATAGAGAACTTTCAAGCATTTCTGGTAAAAGGACCAGAGTTGCATAGAAAATTTGACATTAAAACACAAGACTCAAGAGAAGCATAAAAGGATAAACTTGAAAAACCCACAAGGGACTTAATATGATTAAACTTTTTATGTTTTATATAAGAGGACAGAAGGAATGGATGTGAGTTGACTATGATGGCATAATGCCCCCCAAAAAAGTAAGGTGAAAAAGAGGGATGCACTGGGAGAAGGGGGAAGGAAGAGGAAGAATTAGGAAATTTATCTTGTAGAAAAGAGGCAAGCTTGAATCTCTCACTTCCATTGGAATTTGATCAAAGAGGGAATAACAGAAACATTCAGTTAAATATATGAATTGATCTTAGCCAACAAGGAAATAAAAAGGGAAGAGTATAAAAGAAATTGGGGAAGACTGATAGAAGGGAAGATTAAGGAAGGCAATGATCAGAAACAAAATTGACTTTTGAGGAGGGACAAGATAAAAAGAGAGAAGGATTATAAAAAGAAAAAAACAGGTTGTTGAAAAATACATAGTAATCATAACTGTGAATGGGATGAACTCACTTATTAAAAACATAAGTGATTAGCAGAATATATTAGAAACCAGAATCCAACAATATATTTTCTATAAGAAATACATTTAGAACAAAGAGATGTATAACAGAGTGAAAGTAAGGAGCTTGGAGCAGGATCTATTATGCTTTAGCTGATGTAAAAAAAGACATGGGTAGCTATCTTGATCTCCAGCAAAGCAAAAGCAAAAGTAGATCTAATTAAAAGAGTTTAACAGAACCTACATTTTGCTAAAAGGCACCATTAGCAATGAAATAATAGCAATACTAAACATGTGTACCAAATAGCATTGTTTCCTGAAAAGAAAAATTAAATGAGTTGTAGGAGGAAATAGTAAAACTAAACTAGTGACGGACCTCAACTTTTCTTCCTTAGAACTAAATAAATCTAACTATTAAATAAATAAGTTAGGGAGATGAATAGAATTTTAGAAAACTTAGGTATTCAAATTTAGTTATTTTTCCTTTTAAAGAAAATTCAATGGAAATAAAAAAGGAGTACACCATTTTCTCATGTATACATGAAACATTCACAAAAGTTGATCTTGAACTAAGGTTTGAAACCCTCACAACCAAATGTAGAAAAGCAATATTAAATGTACCTTTGTCAGACTACAATGCAATAAAAATTGCATTCAATAAAGGACTGTGGAAACATAAATTAAATATTAATCAGAAAACTAATTCTAAAGACTGAATGGGTCAAAGAATAATTCATGATACAATCTGTTAATTTCATTAAAGAGAATGAAAATAATGAGCCATTTAAAAACTTTTGTATTGCAGGCAAAATAGTTCATAGGAAAAACATATCTCTAAACACTTATGTCAACATAATAGTGAAAAGGCAGATCGATATATTGGGCATATAGTTTTTAAAAAGTTAGAAAAAGAACAAATCAAAAAGTCCCAGTTAAGTACCAAATTGAAAATCTTGAAAATCAAAGGAGAGATTAATGAAATTGAAAAAAAAAACACAAAAAATGAGCTATTTTTTAAAAAGCACCAGTAAAGAAGATAAATTATTGTTTAATTTAATTTAAAAAAAAAAGAAAGAAGACAACCAAATTACCAATATCAAAAATGAAAAGGGTAAATGCATCACCAATGAAGACAAAATTAAAGCAATTATTAGGAGCTATTTTGACCAATTGTATGCCAATAAATCTGACAATTTGAATGAGATGGATGAATATTTACAAAAATGAACAGATTAACAGAAGGGGAAATAGAATATTTAAATAACCCTATCTTAGAAAAAGAAACTGAACAAGTTATAAATGAACTTCCAAGAAAAAACATCCTCAAGGACCAGATGGATTTACATTTGAATTCTACCAAGCAATTAAAGAACAATTAATTCCAATACTATTTGATCTATCTGGAAAAATTGGTGAAGACAGTCCTTTCAATTCCTTTTATGACAGAAATAATGGTGCTGACACCTAAATCAGGTAGAACAAAAAAACAGAAAGAAAATTACAGGCCATTTTCCCAAATGAATATTGATGCAAAAAAATTGAAATAAAATACAAACAAAAAGTTATCATAAAGTTATCTTAAAGATCATACACTATGACTAGGTGAGATTCATACCAGGAAAGCAGAACTACTTTAATATTAGGGCCACTATGAGCAAAATTGACCATATCAATAACAAAAACAACAAAAATCATATGATTATCTCAATAAATTCAGAAGAAACTCTTAACAAAATACTCATTCCTATTCTGAGTACTAGAAAACATAGGAATAAATAGAGTTTTCTTTCCTTAAAATGACAAGTAGTATCTATCAAAACCATCAGTAAGCTTTATCTGTAATGGGAGGAAACTAGAAGCCTTCCCAATACATCAGGAATGAAGCAAGAATGTCCATTATCAACACTATTATTCAATATTGTTCTAGAAATGCTATCTATAGCAATAAAACTAGAAAAAGAAATGGAAAGAATTTGAATAGACAACAAGGAAACTAAACTATCACTATGAACAATATGACAGTATTCTTAGAGAATCATAAAGATGCAAGTAAAAACTAGTTGAAATAATTCACAACTTGAGCAAAGTTTCATGACATTAAGAAAAACTACATAAATGATCAGCTTTTCTGTATATTACCAACCAAGTCAATCAGGAATAGATAGAGAAATTCTATTTAAAATAACTATAGACTGAACTCATTCAAATAACATGGCAGAATACCTGACAGGGAGGAGTCAGGTATCACTGCCCTGTGACCTCACCAAAGCTGTAATATATGCAACTTATAGTCATGATAATCTTTAGAGCTTTTTTTTGGCAGCCTAAGTATTATTATGTATTATTATTAATAATAAAAATAAATTGCATTTTATATTACTTTAAAGTTTACAAAGAACTTTGTAAATTCTATTTCATTAAATATTACATGAAATTATTATTTATTTAAATTTCACATATTATATCTAATAAATATTATGCTTAAAACAATCCTGGAAGGTGACTGCTATTATTATCCCAATTTCAGAAAGGAGGAAACTAAGGTTGAAAAGATTAAGTGACTTGTCTAGAGTCAAAGTCTGAATCTGGATTTGAACTCAGGTTTAACCTTACTTCATATTCAGCTCTCTATTGGTGGCACTTAGCTGCCTCTGTTAGCTATCTTTATCATCTTAGTGTTATTACATAGTCATTACATTATATATTACATAGTGTCATTATATAGCAGAGGGAATATGACTACATTTATAAGAAAGGCAAATTCAGGCAACAATAGGAAGGGGAGTTTGGAAATGGAAGGTAATGGAGATGCAAGAATCATCAATACTTTTTTCAGTAGAATGGATGAGTAGTAATGATGTCCTTTACTAGTTCAGTTTCAAATTTTAGAAAAATGGTAGAAAAGTCAAATAATTCAATTCAAAGACTGTTCACTAATATCGTTTGAAAATAGGAAGTCTTGAATTCTGACCAGTGATTTGGTGGGTAATTGACTAAGAATCCTTGGGGTCTCTCTTCTCTCAAAAATTTAGCTGTAAAATTGTTCTCCAAATTCTAATCTAGCCCTAGCAACGAAATCAACAACAGCAGCATGTTTAGTGACATAAAATCTGGCTTGCTCACTCAAGAAATCATCCTAATGATCCAGACTGACTAATAGTAGTAGGACACTGGCCAACAGTATGTTTTTGGCAAAATAGAGCTGATAGAAGATGAGATGATCACAAATTTTGCCTCACGATAAGTCAAAATACCAAAAGCCTAAGCAGACTGCTTGGTATTTGGGCATATGATTCATTGTTTCCTATCCTTGACCTACCAAGGAGTCGCCTTTGCTCACATTGATTTCTTCACTTGTAATGCTTTCCTTCCTTCTACTTGTTGAAGACTTGCTTATTATTCACATCTGGTCTCCCACCCATCCAGAGCCATCTTCAGTCATCCTGACCATAGCTGGCCCTGGAGGAGAAAGTAAGACTGGTGACTTTGCACAGTCCTTCCACACTTAAATCCAATTCACTTGTATGTTATTACATCACATCCCTGACATCATTGTCCTCTTTGAGAACAAAGGACAAACAACATCCATCAGATCTACCTCAAATGCTACATAATCAATGGAACTTTCTCTGATTCTTTAGTTATGAAGATCCTTTATCAAATTTAATTTTTCATAAGTTAGTTTGTATCTCTCTTTACATAAACATTTTTGAATCACTTGTTTGATATATATCCTATCATCTTGGATTGCAAGCAATATGAAAGACCATTGGTAATTCAATGTTTGTAATCCATAAAGTGACTAGCACAGGGCTTGACAGAGTAGTGAAGGGAAAAAAGTATTGAATTTGGAGTCAAAAAATCTAGGGTAGAATCCTGTTTCAGCTTGGATTAAAAATAATCTTGTTCAACATATATCCAAGCAAGAAGGTATTAAAAAAAGAGAATACTTGATTAAAGAATGTTTATTTCCCTAGATGTTGTTGGTTACTCAGAAAAAATTCTTCCTAATGGGTAATAGGCATTTCCCACTTCACTATTTCATGCTCACTTTAAGGTTGTATGGATTCACTCTCTAGACTTCACTTCTTCCTCATGGGCAAGTACCCTATCCCTCTTCTGTTCATTATATGCTGTCTTCCCCTAATAGAATGCTAGTTCCTTGAGGGAGCTAGTTCTGTTTGTATTTGTATCACCAAAGCTTAGTGTCTCTCTGTCTCTCTGTCTCCCTCCCCCGCCCTCACCATTCTCCTTTAATGTATAATGCCACCTCAATGTTCTTATACATGGTAGTCCAATAATGCCAGATTTGTGATAACTGAGTGAATGCAATGTACTCTGATTTTGATTGGCTACTATAAAACATTCATATACATAAACATACACAGGCATTTTGTTGTTTAGTAGTTTCAATGGTGTTTGATTTCCTGTGAACCCATTTGGAGTTTTTTTTGGCAAAGATACTAGACTTGTTTGCCATTTTCTTTTCCTTGTCTAGCTCATTTTATAGACCTGGAAGCTGAGACAAATAGGATTAAGTGATTTTCCCAAGGTTACACAGCTAGTAAGTGTCTGAAACTTAATTTGAACCCAGGATGAGTCTTCCTGACTTCAGACCTGGTGATAAATCCACTTCTCTAACTGTCCCATATATAGGCATACATGTTATATATACAAAGTGAAAAAGTAAAAAAAAAAAAAAAAAGAACCTAAAGCAAAAATAACTCTCTCTCTCTCTCTCTCTCTCTCTCTCTCTCTCTCTCTCTCTCTCTCTCTCTCTCTCCAGTTCTTCTTTCCTCTCTTTCTCCCTTCCTTTCTTTTCTTTCTTTTTATCTGTTTGGGAACACAAAAAGATAAAGGGGACTCTATAAGATTCAGACAGAAATATAGGAAATATTAGTTCTATTATTTCAGTAATTGAAACCTGTGTGACTGATTAGATCACTTAAACTTCTTTGAGTCTGTTTCCTCACTTGCAAAATGAGGAGATAGAACTCAATGGTATTTAAAATCCATTGTGATTCTAAAGTTGTAATCCCATGATCCTATTTTGTTGTTATTGTTGTTGCTTCATTAATAAATGAATGGTTGACTTTCATTATCTGTTACAAGAGTGTTATTGCAGAATGGAGTTAGAATATATTAAAGGGAACCTTTGTTATTTCTTCCTTCCTGCACATAAGGTTATATTACCTTTTGATTTTAATAGGAAATAAAGAAGTTTTCTTTGGGGAGGGGGTATTATTCTAGGGAATGTTTATTATGTAGGGTGGCAGGAAGAGTCTGCATTTTGAAATAAAGGTGATATAAAATGAAAAGGCATAAATAAATCTTCAAAAGATTCAGCAGGGGTAAAAGGAGCAGTGAGGTATGACATCTTTACCCCATTTTGCTTTTTAACCACAGATTATAGGATCACAGAATCCTAGATCTGAAGCTGGAAGAGATCTCAAAGGTCATCTCTTGCCATCTCTGAGTCTTAGTTTATCCCATTCCCTTTGACATTTTATTTTATCTAAAATAAAAAGCTTAAAAATATCACCTTGACTTGGTTAAAGGTCCCTTTCCCTCTTTAAGCCAGGTCTTCTCAGCCTATAATTGTGGAATCATCCAATGATTTCAGGCAAGGCGGATGGCTAATCAGAAATACTTAGAGCTGAGGTGTTTGTCTTGATTTTTAAAAAGAGGGCAGGATGGATGAACTATTTCAGGTAGCATTTTTCTCTTTTCCTTTTTTATTTAAGTTTTGAAATATCGATGTGACTGAAATTCTGAGGGAAAGAACTTTAGTCCTTAACCACAAACAAAGGCTTGAAATCCACAGTGAGCTGTGTTCCAGCATCTCTGTCCCATATCCACTGAAGGATAGAAATAAGGATACATCAATCAGGAAGTGAGATCCACTCCTTGGTATCAGGGGAAAGAGTGGTGGGGCTTAAGGGGAGGAGAGAAAAATGATAAAAATAATACTCCTCAAAGACCATGGGATATCACAAATGTGAATATTCTCCCTAATAATGCACACTGCACCCATCCATGCTTGCCCCTGCTCTAAAACTTGGGCCTAGGCACTCCCATAATTCCATATACTTTCTGGATTTCTCCTGACATTCCAAAAATACCAGTTGAGAGCTGGGATTATCTATCTGTCATCTCTTGCCCTACTTAGATGAAGCAAACTGGGGACTGGAGACACAAAGACTAAAGTGTGGCAACTCCTGCCTGCAAGAAGCTTGCCCTTGAATGGGTGAGACAGCATGGACTTGTATAGGTGTGCAGATAAAAGGAACATTGGAGAGGAAGGTACCGGTGGAAGGATGGGGAAACTAGGAAAATTCTGCAGGATGTGGCATTGGAGCAGAGCCTTGAAAACAGTAAGAGACCAAGAGGCAGGGATGAGAAGGAACAGAGAAGGGCATAGTCTGGGAATAGGGACAGCGAGTGCACAGAGATGGGCCAACAACACAAGGTTAGACTATAGAGCGTGGAGGAGAGTAACGTGTAATGGGGATAAAAAGAAAGGATGAGTTGTGAAGAACGTCCAATGTCAAATGCAAATGTTTACATCTGATTCTAGAACGCATAGGCATAGGAGCCATGAAGATGAGAGACATTGTCAAACATTTGCTTTTTGAAAATCACTTTGGTGGCTTCATGGAGGATGGTTTGTAATGGAGAGAGAATGGAGGCAAGGAGACTAGTAGAAAAGTCATTGCCATAATCCAAATGGAAGATGATGAGGGCTTTAAACTAGGGTGTTTGGGTGGAGGGAACCAGATGGATTTGAAAGATTTTGTGAAGGTAGAATAGTAAGATTTGAGAGCCAATTGGCTCTGTGGGATGAATTAAAGGTAAAGTCAACCCAGATGAAAGATCTTCCTCTTCTTCTGAGACTAGAACAAAGGAGGGACTTAAGGAACTGTAAATTATGAGGAAAGGAGAAGAAGGAGGTCTCAGCAAATGGATTCAAGTTTCCTAAAATAAGAGGTAAGGTCTTAGGATAAGGTGGGGAGGAGACTGGAAGAGATAAGAGAAACTTTGGAAAGGCTGCTCTTGTGGATGGGCAAGATAATCAAGGATTTAGAGATTAACATATGAGTTCTATCAATTTACTATTTTTTCTATAAAAAAAAAGTAGTATTTGTCAGGATTGCTCATTGGTAGCTCCTGGCTTGTTTCTTCTGCCATGCACTAGCTGTGTGACCTTGAGAAAGTTACTTAATTTCTCACTGGCACCAGACAATTCCTTGAAATTATATTATAAATGAGATACCCATTTGTATTATTAGGAATCTTTGTTTCCTCCAAAATTCAGCTTAAGCACCCTTTTCTAGATGAAGTCCCTATGATTTCTCCAATTTCTAATGCCAACCCCCCAAATTATTTTATATTATAAATTTATATATTTATACACACACACACACACACACACACACACAAGCACATATTTATATTGTTGTTGAATCATTTTTAGAAGTGTCTGACTCTTCATGACCCTATGGGTTTTCTTAGCATCAGCACTAGAATGATTTTCTATTTCCTTCTCCAGCCCATTTTATAGAAGACACAGGAGCAAACAGGATGAGCCCCAGGCTCAGTGCTCTGGCCACTATGGTACCCACTTGCTGCTGATATTTTTATACAGGCATACATACCCACACATGTTATCCCTCCTAGAGAAGGTAAGGTCCTTGAGGGGAAGGACTGTTGGTTTTTTGTCCTTTGAGCCTCAAGGGCCTAGAAGATCTAATTAAAGGACAGAGCCTAAGTCCTTCATACCTGCTTGTTAACTGATTAACTGGATCTGTGGAGGGAGGTTCCACACCAAGGAATTCCCTATTTCAGGGCTTCTTGACTTTTGTTGTGTTCTGGCTTGCTTTGGGGGCCCGGGGGGTCAACTGGGTGGCTCAATGGGGAAAGGACCTCATTTTCATGAGTTCAAATTTGGCCTCAGACACTTGTTAGCTGATTGACCTTGGACAAGTCACATTGCCCTGTTTGCCTCAGTTTCCTAGTCTGTAAAATGAGCAAAAGAAAGAAATAGCAATAGTATCTTTATTAAGAAAAGCCCAAATGGGATCTTTCTGCCAAAATCTCTGAACCTCCTCTTGGAATAATGTTTTTAAATGCATAAAGTAAATAATATAGGAGGACAAGGAAAATCAATTTTATTGAACTGAAGTTATCAGAAATATTAACATCAAAATCAAAGTAGTAATCAAATTAAAAAAATAAAACAAGTCCCTGGATCCCAGGTTAAGAACCTTTGCTAATAACAAAAACAAAAAAACCCTTCCATATCCTCCTTGTGACATTTTTAGAAATGATGAAGGACAAGAATATTCCAGATTTTTCTCCTGTAGAAATGTAATTTATTTTTAGTAAAATAAATTACTCAAACTGACTTGTAACAGTTGGTTGACTTAAATTTGACTGGGATGGCCAGTGGACCAGAAGTCTCACCATATGATGAGCAGTGAGAAGAGCTAGGGTGGTAAAAGAAGATATTTTAGAGCAACATGATAGATTTCTGCAGGTATCTGAAGGTCTATCATGTGAAAAAGGAAATTAGATTTCTTTTTACTTGGACCCAGAAAGAAAAATTACTTGGGCCCAGAAAGAATAGATTTTGGTTCAGTATTTGGAAAAACCAAACAAAAACTTCCTAACAGTTAAGATGTCCCTAAGCACAAAGAAATTTGCCAGAAGATAGTGAATTCCTTCTCCCTGGAGGTTTTCATGTGGAGGCTGTTGTTGTTTACTGACTCTTCATGACCCCCATTTGGGATTTTCTTGGCAAAGATACTGGAGTGGTCTGTCATTTTCTTCTCCAACTCATTTTGCAGATGAGGAAGCTGAGGCAAACAGGGTAAAATAATTTGTTTAGGGTCACACATCTAGTAAGTGTCTGAGACTGGATTAGAACTCACATCTTACTGACTCCAGGCCCATCCATCTATCTACAGCACCACCTAGTTGTTCCACGTGGAGGCTAGATGACCATATATCAGATATGTTATATAAGGAGTTCCCAGGACTAAGAGCTGGAAAGGGATCTTTAGAAATTTTCTAGTTCAAACCCAAATTGAAACCCAAAATGTTCTCCAAGGTCATAAGTAAGTAGAAAAATTGGGACTGAACCCAGGTGCTAGGACTCAAAATCTAAAACTCTGTCTAATATACCTCACATGTTAGATTATGCCACATATACCACATGGAGATCTTTTCCTAATCTCTCATTCTGTTTTCTAAACCAAAATGTGTATACTAAGTTATTCATTTCTTATTCTCTCCCCCTTTTACTTTTTGGTCTTCTTGCCTCCCACACCTCGAATGCCCCTAGGAAATAAGAAAATTAAAACTTTCATTGAAAGGGAAAATGTTACTTTAGAGCACAACTCATTCTGTCATGTTTTCTTTGTTCCCATTCCCATTCCAAGGTTCTTTAAAATATACTAGTTGGCTGCATCTATTTCTTTTAATTTGAAGTAAGTCAATTTTACATGTATTTCTTCTCTGTTTTGTCTTGATCTGGTTCTTCCTAGTTAGGAGGGATGTTTTGACTATTCAGGTTATTTTTAAATGATAAAGCATCCATCCCTAAAAAGAATCAGAGCAAAGCAAGAATATTGGGGAGGCACTGCAAAATATCAGTTAGTTACTGAATTTGAGATTGGTGTCTTTCAGTACTGTGGCTATTAATAGAACACCCTTCTGAAGTCAATTTATATTAATTTATACGCTGGCAGACTGAGCCTGTGCCTCTAAGGCAGCAGAATTTCATGAAGGTGATAAGCCTTTGTCTACTGCTAGCCTGGCTTTTGGTAAAATGTATGGACTTAATGAAGGGGAATAATTCAGGAGGTGAGATTTTCTGATCAAGGTTGTGACATCAATTTGTGTCAAGCCTGGGGGAAGAGAAGGATTTCAGGATGCTGATTATCAAGGGGTCATTTGAGAACAATGCTGGTGCCCCCGGTAGATCATAAGACAGGGAACAGATGTTCATCATGTGCCAATAAGTCATCTCTTGAGCACTTTGATAGCAAGGGCACTATAGTTTTTTTTTAAATTTGGTAAAATGAATAATCTTGGACATATGCACTTGCAAGCATAATAAACAAATACATAACAAATGGTTGGAAGAGATCTCTTACCACTGTTATCTTGGCACCTTTGTCCAGCAACTGAATATTTAATATTACTAATTCTGAAACCCATCACTATGGCAACACTCTATCACTGTTTGATTTCTCAAGGGGTTAGGAAACTGGCCCAGTGGATAGAGCTCTGGACCTGGACTCAGGAAGATCTCCTGCAAATTGTACCTTGTAGAAAAGGTACAGTGTGAGTATAGTGTATAGGGATTGTTGTCTCCACCACAGAAAATCCTCAAGACAGAAAATCTCAAAGGCATGCATTGACAAATATAAGAAACAACAACAAAGCAACAGAAAAGCAGTAGTCCATCAAACTCATTACTGAGTCTCAAGAGTAAAAGACCTTCCTAGTGATGGCACTCAGAAAGTCATTTAACCTGTTTGCCTCCCGGCCATCTTCAGTTAAGTAGCAGCACCTAATCTCCCAGAGGGTTGTGATAACCAAATGAAAAAATTGCAATGCCCTTTTTTTTTTTACAAAGCAAATGGTGTTAAGTGGCTTGCCCAAGGCCACACAGCTAGGTAATTATTAAGTGTCTGAGGTCAAATTTGAACTCAGGTCCTCCTGACTCCAGGGCCGGTGCTTTATCCACTATGCCACCTAACCACTCCCTGTAATGCACTTTCAAACCTTATGTCCCTCTGCTCTGAAATGTGGTGGCCCTTGGACCCACCTCTTCTGCTAAATTGGGATGTTTCCCACAGAGCAGGCATGGGCTATGTCTCGTCTTGGTATGTCGTGTGCTCCTCTCCTTAAGGACATGCTCCTAGTTTAAATGACCTGGCTATTCCTAAATGGCTACTATTGGTGGACCTTGGTGACTGAGCCATTCTGTGGCCCATGAGAAGCACAAGAAGGGGTCTCATTTCTGAACACTTCTCTTTGGGGGCACAGACAGTGTCTCTCTTTATTGGAATTTCAGCAAAGTTGGGGGGAGTTTGAGGGAGAGGACATTTCTTTTCCTTTTCCCCATGGCAGAGGTTAGCCTGAGTTCCTGGACCCCTTTTTTCTGCTTTGTTTCCTTTATAACTACAGGTCACTGAGCAGAGATTCTGAGAAACAGGCATTTCCAGATAGGGTGGTACCCTTGTGAGTTCAAGAAGTGAGAAATCAGAACCACCCCCCCCCAAGGAGGATGCTACAGTTGAGAAGCCTAAAGAAACCCCAAACTATGACTAGGCTGGCCGCAAGATAGTGCTAGTCTGCGAGTAAGGCAAATATAGCAATAATTACTACAATAATAACAATAATTATTGTCATAACTAACATTTATATTGTACTTTAGGGTTTGCAAAACACATTAAGTCTCACGATAACTAATTTCCCTCATTTTTACAACTGAGGAGACTGAGGTAGGCAAGTATTAGAGTTAAGAAAACTAGGAAGTATCTGAAGCCAAATTTAAATTCAGTTCTTCTAACTTCAGGCCCAATACTCTATCCAGGATACCACTTAGCTGTCTCAGTATGTTCCATCTTAACCTTTTGAGAGACAAGAGTGAGTTCGATGGATAATTGTTTCTATATTTTCCTGTATGTGCACTTTTAGGTTCCTCTTTTAAAGATTTTCTGTGGTAGAGACAGACATTCTATTCTATTCTATATTCTTTGTTTTCATTGTTTCTTGAGTTGTTATTGTTTGTCCTTTATTCTCAGGAAGCCAATCTATTGATTTGGAAATTGGATTTAAGTGAGACAGGGTGGTGCAAGGTCTCTTTCCTCTGTCCCTTTTCTAGAAAAGCTCTGTTAATCCCTTTTGGGAAGACTCAAGGCCTGGGGTTTACTTAAACTGTGTCTTAGAGATTTGCGGAGAGTTACTCCAGGGTCAGGACAAAAGAAGCAGAGAAGGAGAAAGAAATCTCTAATCTACCACTCCCACCCAATTTTGTGGTCAAGTTCACCCCTGGATTGAACTCATGTTTGTGTGTATCCATAGTTGGGGAGCTCATGTGTAAGGGTTGACCTGAACCACAGTTTATATCTTTATTTTTATTAAATGAATTACATTAGATATGTTTGCCTTTCATTTTTGAAGAAGACCAAGAGATCAGGGAGGTGATGCCACGACAAGCACATGACTTGGATTGGATGAGGGGAGGCTGTGCTAAGTCACCAGTCTTACTGAGTCCAATGGCCCTGGATATGAAGTAGTTAGGGTTAAGTGACAAGCCCAAGGTCACACAGTTAAGAAGTGTCAAGTGTCTGAGGTGGGATATGAACTCAGGTCCTCCTGACTCCAGGCTAGTATTCTATGCTATCATCTCACCTTTCCTAAAAAGATTGCTTTGTGGGTTAAATGAAATAATGGGTTAAATGAAAAACTTTAACAGTTATAGGGCAGCACATATATTTAAGCTGGAGTAGGAAACAAGCATTTATTAAGGACCTACTATGTGGGGAGCATTGAGCTGAGCACATTTACAAATATTACCTCATTTGATTTTTCACAACAATCCTGGCAGCCTGATTCTCTTACTACTTTCATGCAGTTGAGGAAAATGAGTCAGAAGGGATTAGATAATGAGTGGGATAAAGTCTGAGATTTCTTCAGAATATTATAGATTAGAGAATAGTTAACTATGTGCCCCTCCTCCCTTGACAAAGCAACCTCTGGGATATTGGTGAAGAGTCAAATGACCCCGCCTTATTTGTTGAAGCCCAGAGCACCATTCAATTCCTAGGGTTGAAGAGATAATCTGGTTTTGTTTTGAATTTTATGCTCTTTTCTTTAGATTAGTCTAGATTGTTAAAACCACATTCCTCATTTAATGAGGGTGGGTCAGTGGGGGCGGGGATCGAATAGAGATAAAAGTGATTCTTGGAACTTTCTTTTGCCTCAATCTAAAACTTTCTCTTCATACCTTGAGAGATCTCCAAAATTTATTTAAGTGGCATTTATCCCACAGAGATAACCTGCCCAGTGTTAGGCAACTAGGGTTTGAGGCTGGATATTTTGACCTCACTGTGCTACTTATATTTAATTTTCTTCATAATTATTAATTTTATTGTGAGAATTTCTGGAAAATTTCCTTATATCTTTTTGAGATCATTGGAAACATCCTGGGGTTAGCATAAAATGGTCCCAAAATTGAATAGGTATCACAAGTTATGGTGATCTTCCTTGTATTGGAGGTCTTCAAACAGATAGATGCTGGATAACCTCTCATGGTTGCTGTCATGATGAATCTTTTGGGGAATGAGTTTTTCAAGCAAGTTGACTTTCTATTCTCTTGATAATCTCTTAAGGATGGAGATGTCATAAATGCCCTCAAAAATATCATTCCAGTATTTTAGGGTCTGGGACCCCAAAACTTTTTTCCTTGGGTCCAAGAAAATTTTTATCTCCTTTGATCTTTTAGGAGTGTGAAAGCAATTTTTATAGTCATGTAAGTGTCCTTTCAATTACCTTTCAGAATTTAAAGGGCTGTCATGACTATTTGAGATTAGACAAGGTCATTTTGATCCCAGACTACAGAGCCAGGGTGGAATTTGGGTCTTGGGGATGCAAAGACCTTGATTTCAAGAAGCTTCCAATGCCCCTGGGACAGAGAGAGACAGAGAGATACAGTCAGATAGACAGACAGACAGAGAGAGGGTCAGAGCTAGAGCTGAGCCTTGAAGGAACCCAGGCCTTCTCCGAGGCAGAGGTGAGGAAAAGAGTACCTTCCAGGCATGAGAAATATCCCCTCCCCCTCCCCCACCAAAGGCCCAAAGAAAGCACAGTGAATAGCCAAGGAGGCTGATTTGGACAGAATATAGAATGTAGGTAGGGACATAGTGTAAAATAAATTTGTAAATGTTGTTGAAGCCAGATTGCATATAGGGCAATAAAAAACCATGGAAGGCTCTTAAGTGATAGAAGTTATCACAAGTATTCAGAGAAGGAGAATGCTGAGGGTAGGCTCCAGGCTGGTTTCATCCAGAGATGAAGCAGTTGGTGGCATTGGAGGGGCATGGGCAGTAGCTTCTTTAGGCCCAAGTATTTCCTTCTCCACTCTCACTCTACCTGAAATGTCTCTATTAGAAATTTATTCTCTTGTAATTAGTATTTTCTTTAAAAATCCAAATACTCCCTTAAATCATCTAGAAGTAATCATATCTTATGGAAGAGTGCTTTTATCAGATTGCTAAACTTAAGACTGAGGAAGTAGTGATTTTCATTGGGGGGATTATGGAGAGAAAAGCAAGACCAACACCACTTAATATATATATTATATATGTACATATAGATGTGTATATGTATATAAATAAGAGTAAATACATATGTATTTATATATATATGTGTGTGTGTAATTTGAGTCTCGTAACAACCCTGGGAGGTCATGATGGGGTCCATTGATGGGAGTAAAAGGACTCTACAAAAGAATTAAATGTCAGTCAATGTGGAAAGCGTTAAGGCCTTGTATTTAATCTCATCAAGGGGAAGCCATATGGCTTAACTGTAGACACCCAAAGGAGTAGGTTGGGGCAACTGGGGACAACAAGGGAAGTTGCCTATGGCAATCCAGAATATCCACTGAAGTATAAAGGGGCTACGATCTCCACTAGTGGAGGTAGACTCCACACTAACAAAATCATGGATCATTGATATAAGGTATAGTGAACATATAAAATGTATCCATTCCTACATAATCCCAGAAAGTCTATGGAAGGTATTTTGCAAACTGTTAAGACATTGCACAAATGTGAGCTATTCTATACCTTTCCTTTCTAATCAGTTGAATTTAGACTCTTTGAAGCCCTAAAATCTACAGTGTCTCATAGTTGACATATAAAGATATTTATTTATTGATTGATTTAACAAAAATTAATGAAATACCTTCCATGTGAAAGATGTATCCCCCAATGGTGATGCCAACTACAATGGCTTCAATACCATGAATAGTGTGTGTGTGTGTGTGTGTGTGTGTGTGTGTGTGTGCGCATATATATATATTCATGTGATATATTTGCAGAAAAATATACTGTATATATTTCTGCAAATATATCACATGAAAATGCACACATGTATATATGCCCATATTTAGATGGCTATACTTGCATAAATATACCACACACATACTCACATATATATGTATATATATAATTTTAAATAGGAGCCTCATCTTCTAAATTACAGAGCAATTTAATGTATTTTTAATGTCAGAAGCCATTTGCATTGTCCTGAAGTTTTATAGCCTGTAAACCAATCCCACAGATTTTATAGGCTCTATTTGCTCCCAGATTTCATGCACCATTGTACAGCTGAAGAAAGGGAAACATTTGTTTCTCATGAAGTGATGACCATTCTTGCTGTTGGAATGCAAAGGGTTTGATTTTTAATTTGTTGTTTGTTTCTGCAAAGCAAAAATCATATCTGTTATAAATTATGACAGATACTATTATTTTTAGTTATGCAAAACCACACAAAAAACCAAGATTGTAGTGTGAATATTCAATTTTAGAATGCTTGATTAATATATTCTAGTGTAGTATAGCTAAACTATTCTTTATTATATGGGTACAAGCCAATTTACTGTAAATCAGTATGACAAATGAAATGTCAGGAGGTAGCTTATAAATTGCAGTAATCATTTTCTGGGTGAATGTAAATGAATAAAAATGCATATTTCTAAGACAGTTAAAAAAATGTTGCCAGCAGTGTCTATAAATCATTGGCCCGACTTTCACACTACATTACATTCAGCTAAGTTTGTTTATGCTTCTTATTTCTTTGCTGTGGTTGTGGTTGAAAATTTTTAAAGCTATTCCTTAGTTCTGACTGATTCCTGCAGTTGGCTGTCAACCATTTTCTAAAACTCTGGTTTGTGGGGACAAGATTTTCCATTTCCCCCTGAATCTGAACACTGTATATTTATGGATATGTGTGTACACCGAGTATCCCAAAAATGTTACTACAGTTTAAACTATTAAATCTTAAAACTTCATTAAGATTTTTGAGACTTAATTTATCTATCCATCTATCCATCTATCTATCTAATCTGCTGTTTGTCTATCATCTAACTATACAAATATGCACAATGTATGTCTATATTATGTATGTATAAATGGAAGGTGGTGCAGTGGATAGTATGTTGGACTGCCTCTTCTGTAAAATGGGCTGGAGAAGGAAAAGACTCCAGTATCTTTGCCAAGAAAACCCCAAATAGGGTCAGGAAGAATTAGATATTACTGAACATCAACAACAAAAATATAACAACAGTAATGACAATAACATCAACTTACCTACATTTCAAGGATGAAGATTCACAATCTCTCTCTCTCTCTCTCTCTCTCTCTCTCTCTCTCTCTCTCTCTCTCTCTCTCTCTCTCTCTCTCTCCCCCCCTGACCAACCCTTTTAAAAAATTATTTATTTAAGGCAATGGGGTTAAATGACTTGCCCAAGGTCACAAAGCTAACAAAGCTAGGCAGTTATTAAGTATATGAATTTAGACTTGAACTCAAGTCCTCCTGATTCCAGGGCCAGTGCTGTATCACCTGTGCTACCTAGCTGCCCCTGACTAATTCTTTTTTTAACCTTAAAGTACCACCTAGGATTCAGCCATCTGAGATACTTAAGTAGTATTTTAGACTATTGTGACTCAACCTCAGGGCTGGTTGTAGAGAAGGCAAAGTTAAAAGTTGTTTCTACATTTCTTGTTTTCCTTCACTTCCAGAGGACAATTTTATTTCTCCATTCATTCTCTTTGTTTACTTTTTTCCCCTCTAGCCACAGGAGGCATCCCCAGTAAGAAGTTTATTTCCATAATTTTTTTTTTTTAGATTTTCCAAGGCAATGGGGTTAAGGTGCTTGCCCAAGGCCACACAGTTAGGTAATCATTAAGTGTCTGAGGCCGGATTTGAACTCAGGTATTCCTGACTCCAAGGCCAGTACTCTATCTACTGCACCACCCAGCCACCCCCATTTCCATAAATTTTTAACAGAATCTTTTCAATGCATCATTTGTAGGGTAAGAATATTTTCCCAGAATATCTTATGCCTTTTAATAGAGTATAGCTGAAATATCATTTTCAGCAGTTGACAGCATCTAATTTTTTTTATGGTGTATAATTTTGCATTTAATGTTTTTTAAAATGCTAATATATATATATATATATATATATATATATATACATATATGTTATAGCAAGGATGGTCAAAATTAAAGAAAGAAAATTAATGGAGGTGATTTTTTATAATTGTAGTAAAACAAAAATTGAATAGAATAGAAAAATATCTTGGGTTTATTTGAACAAGACTGAAACCCTCTGACTGAATGTCACTATTCTGTAGAAGTAAGGAAGAATGGGGTAATTTAGGAGAAAAAAATTCTATAGTACATAACATTTGGCATTTTTACTTTGGTAAGAGATAGGGATAGTGGCAATGGAGATGCATAGTGTTCAAGAACCTCCCAATAGTCATGTGTGTGCTTAAAAACACACTGAAGTATCTCACAAAGTGAAATCACTAAAGCCCACATATTTTCTTCCTTTTCAGAGACCTTAAATTCTTACTCAGAGCCTTTGGCATTGTTCTTACACACAATGTATATCTATTTTCTTGGGCTATCTGATTTCTTAGTAGAAGTGGTAAATTTTAAAGAGTGGGGTTTGAGAAAATGAGGGTGATGGGTATTGCTAGAAATAGCCACATAGATACCTTCAAGAAGTGATCTTTGATAGTTAGGGAAATCATAGAAACTTTGATAGTAAAGAAAATCATAGAAACATCCTAGAATGCTGTCTCTCCTTCTTCCATAAAAGTATTTAAGGAGACAGTTTCTTCAACAGCAGAACTTTGCTATTCAGTTTGTCTCTGTCTAACTCTCTCTCTCCCTCTCTCTCTCTCTCTCTCTCCAGTTATATGATGCAGAAAGGGATAGTGAACAGAGACCTAGTCTACTAGACAGATATGACTCCTATCACAGTTTTCAAGGTTGCCTCCAATCAAAGAATCCTAAGACAAAAAGTTTCATGAGGATAGGGACTGTGATTTTTTTTGAACTTGTCTCCCCTATTGTCTGGCATGCAAAGAAGAAGTATTTGTTCCGAGAATATTTATACTCATTGATTGCTTCATGTGTTTATTGATTAGATCAAATAATGTAAATTATATTTTGATAGTCATTTCACTATACATTGTATGGTTACCCTGTGCCACTGAGTGGAGATCATAGAATCAACAGATCATAAATATATAGAGAGAAAGGAACCTAAGGACCATTGAATCCAATTCATTCATTTTACAAATGAGGAAACTGAGTCCTGGAGAAGATAATTGATGTGTTCAAGGTCATACAACCCTGGGAAGTAGTTGGTATTAATATCAACATTTTGTTTTTGTTATTGTTGAAGTGTGTATTACTCCTCTTTGCAACCCTTTGGACCATAGCATGCCAGGCCCTTCTATTCTCCACTATTTCCTAAAGTCTGTTCAGACTCAAGTTTGTTGCTTCCATGATCCCCATTTTTCAGAGGAAACTGAGAGAGAGGTTAAATGACTTGCCCAGGATTACACAGCTAATCTGAGACTGAATTTGAACTCAAGTTTTCTTGACTCTAGGCCCAGTGATCCTTCCATTGCATCACTTGGTAAATCTGACAACATGGTCTATTTGATCTGTCCTTTTGTTCCTAATGCTGGACTATTGCCTCCAACATAGTAAATTATTAATTAAAGCTTGCCAAATTCAATTGGATGCAGCTAGACATTTTTGGCTCTATCAAAAATTTCAAAGACAACAGTGATAAGATAGACAAGTGAGTGTGTTTCTATGCAGAGATCATTGAAAGAATATGTTTATATATGTTTATTGTTTTGATTGTATCATTTATGCTTGTCTCTTAACCCACTTGCAATAAAAATTGCCTGAATGATGGTAAACTTCCTGTTGGCAAGAGGAGGGCAGACTAGTTACCATCCTTCTGTGGTACCTAACCCAGAGCAAGACAACTAGAATTGAATTAAATCCTGTCTATGAAGTTAATGGTGGTGACATCTGGTTTGTACTTTCAGTAATAAAAAAGGAAAAAGAAAACTTAATTCCCCCCCAAAACTCCAAGAACAATAAATAAAATATTAAATAGTATGCTTAACAACTGCATTCAGACTCCATCAGCTGTTTCTCTGACAATGGATAGCATTTTTCATTATGGATCCTTAAGAATTGGCTTGGATCATTGTATTACTGAGAATAACTAAGTCATTTACTATTGCATCACAATATTGCTTCTATTGTGTACAATGTTCTGTTGTTTTTGCTCACTTCACTTTGCATCAGTTCATATAAATCTGAGGAAAGGGAATCTTGAAAATAAAAACAAAACAATTCTGTAAGTCATGGAAAAGCCCCCCAATACATCTTATTGGATTTAATTCTGACAAATTGTTTTTTATTCCATTTCTGTCCTTTAAGTTGGAAATCTCACAGCCTCCATTAGGAAGTAATTCTAGGCTTTCATCATATTTACAACCAGAAATTCTCTATGCCTTTCTTACATTATTGCCTTCTTGATGCAATTTAGTGTACATTTCCTCCTGATCGATCCTCTGCAGAGATGGAGAACAACTAGTGAAGTGTCTCTGTGACCTGATGCAGAGATGATGATGAAGTGACTGTAATCTAGCTCAGGGACCAGGGACAAGTCACTTGAGTTTTGTGCCTTGGTTTCCTTATCCAAGCTCTTCCTACTACACAGTGAAAGGCAGGGTTCAGTTGTGAATCTGGCTACTGGAAGGAAGGTTCCAGTTATGTGCCCCAGGGTTTTATAATATCTTTGTTAACAATAAAGATATATTCATCTTCCTTACTGTTTCTGCCACATGTAATTGCCATCTCTGTCCCTTTGAACTGTCTGCCTTCTATCCTAGGGAAGGACTCCATTTTCATTTTTGTCTTTCAGAATGTCTGAATTTCTTCATAATGCATCTCAAGCATCACTTTCTATTTGAAGCTTTTCATGATCCTCCTATCTCCCAATACTTATTCCTGCTAAACTTATTAGGGATATTTATGTGGCACAGTGAATAGAGTGCTGGGTCTGGAGTTAGGAAGTCCTAAATTCAAATCTGACTTCAGACCATGACTAGTTGTGTGATCCTGGGCAAATCATTTAACCCTATTTGCCATAATTTCTTTATCTGTAGAATGCTTTAGCAAAGGAAATGGTAAACCACTCCATATTCTGCCAAGAAAACCCCAAATGGAGTCAGGAAGAGTTGGAAATGACTAAACAGCAACAATCTAACTTATTTTTTAGATTCCTATAACAGAAATATACATATATCAAGAACCATTATCTAAGTGCCTCTTAGGTAGTTAAGGTACTATGGTAAGAAGGTGGGAACCATTTCACTTTTGTCTTGGTATCTTTTGAACCTGGGACAGAACAGGCATGTAATAAAATACTTGTTGATTAATTGATAGGAGGTAGAGATGGAGAAACATTTTTTCCTGTCTTGGGAGATAGTTGTGATCTCTGAGATTCTAGATAGTCTTTTCTATTTTTAGAGAGAGGTAGAGTCAAAGCTTTCCAAACTTAAACATGAGACCCAGTTCTGAGTCAGGTAGAGGGTCAAAAAAAGCTCTCCAAACCTCAATCTCTATATTTTTTTTTCTTGGCACATTCAAGCCCAGCCCATCCTGACTGTGCAGATGACTTTCAAATTCTCTTTGGTGGGGGTAGGGGGGCAACTTTAATAAGAGTAGGAAGAATGTATAAACAAGCAGATTCATGCTTAAATTAGGAAAATTTCCCCCATCAAGTCAATCTATTCCAAAGAGGAATTGGCTGTTTTAGATGGTGGTGGGTGAGTCTTTAAGCTAAGACTGGGTGAGGACTTCTCAGATATGCCACAGGGGAATTCCTTTTGATATAGGTTGGCCTTGTTGGCCCCTGAAATCCACCCTCCTCCAATCCCTAACTAAAAATTCTGTATCTTCTGATGTTGAATACAGTTCCCCTTTTACTACATATTAACAATCTTATTAGATATTAGCAGTCTTAGATGACACTACTTCTTTGTTTTCGAATCACATCTTGGAACAAAATTACATTATTTATCAGGAACACACCAAGCATGGTGTGATGAATACACTTGTTTTTTTCCATCATGGAAAGAAACACACACTCCTAGGAAGAGCTCAGTGACCCTCAGTGAACTGGCCAGAATAGTAACAAACAGAGAGAAATGAATTAGCTGTGATTCTGAGTGGGCCATGTTGGCTTCCAGAATAGTTCTTCTTCCATCTGAATTTTCTCAACAAGATTAATCATCTTATTATAACACCATCTCAGCTCCTGCCAGGCTTGCACCAGGGAGATGGTTCCTTCAGACATTGTCTGAGAAAATCCTTTTCAGTGTTTGGAGAATTATGGCTTAGTACAAAAAGCTCTTGGCTGGTCCTTGGAGCCAGGAGACCTGGGCTGTAGTATCAGTTTACTAAAAGCCTGGGCAAATCACTTCACCTCTCATTTTCCTCTCTGATCAAAATGAGGAAGTTAAGCCAGATGCCTTCTGAAGACCATTCTTGCTTTGACATTCATGGAATCATAAGCATTAAAATGAACTCTAAATTTAGTCTTCTTTCATATATTCTATAAGAGGAATTAATATTGTATCATATAAAGAAAATGAGCAGTAGTGGTAAGAATCCTAGATTTGCCACCAGAAGACTTGTATTTCTCAGCTCTGTCACTTAATAACTTTGTGACATCTACTCCTCTAGGCTTTACCTTCCTCCACTAAACTAGGAATCTGGGTTGTGGGTATCTTTTGAAGATAAAACTTGATTCCAATGGGTCTGGTACTGAAGTTTAGAACAGGAACAAAATGAGACACTTCTAGTCCAGCTAGCCATAGTAAAGGAAGGGTATTTAGTCAGGATACATTAGGGGATAGTTTAATTTCTCTTTGTTGGCTACTCTGGTCCAATTATCATTAAGTCCAAGGTGAATAACAGCTCCTTTGTGTTCTGGCTTTGTGTGTGTGTGTGTGTGTGTGTGTGTGTGTGTGTGTGTGTGTGTGCGCGCACATATAAAGAATGTAGTGAACAGAAGCCTACGTCAACAGTTGTATCCTCTAGACCCCCAGTCAGTGAAATCTTGAGAATGGTTTCAAAGGCTTTTCATGAGAAACTAGCCTGGTTTACATGACATATATTATTCCTCTCACAGTTTCTAAGGTTGCCTCCAATCATAAATCCTATGATCCTGACCTTTAGTTCAGAATGAAAAACCTGATTGCAATAAGAATCTAAAATGTTTTTGGTCCCTAAGAAAGGCTCTGCCTAAGATCTATTCCTTTCGATTTAAAAGAATAGAATTTTGCCTTTGTTACAAAATATTTTTTATACTAATATTGACTTTTCACCACCGAGGATGAGGCCACCCCATCTGGATATCACCATCATAATTCCAGATGGGATTCCTGAAAAAGTTTAAGTGACTATGAAAAAATATATAAATATGGAGAGAGACTGGAGTAGATACAGCAGACCAACAATGCAGAATTTTGAGGTTACTAAACTATAGATTTTTAAGGTAGAGATGGAGAAACGTTTTTTGCTGTCTTGGAGATAACTGTGAATCTCTCTGAGATTCTAGTGGTGGAGAAAATATCAATAAATATGGAGTTACTTGACTACTTTTCCATCCATACAAAATATAAGAATAATATACACAATACATTAGAGTCATCCTTGATAGAAAATAGTAGAAGAAAAGAGATAGAATTCTATAAAGGACATTCCCTAGTACAATATATCTTTATAATTACCCATTTAGATGAAAAGAATAAAAAGTACAAAATCCTATCACTGTACTTGTAGTTTGTTGCCTTTTAAAAAACTCAACTAAGCAAAATATCACATTAACAATTTTCTATAACATAGTGTTACCCATGCATAGTAGGAAAAATCCAAATATACTTAAAATATGTAATAATGAAAATAATTTGATGATGCTATGATTATGAATATCAACCGAGTCATTAAAAAAGGACATGTATATATATACCAAAGATGTTTGTCATCATCATGTAGGAATTCTGAATAGAGTTTAAGTCCAAGAAGTATTCTGGAGAATGAAGTCTGCCTTTTACTCTTGTTTGTGATTGATATTATGCAGGAATTTGTGGTTGTTCAGTTGTTTCAGTCATGTCTGACTCTTCATGACCTTATTTAGGTTTATCTTAGCAAAGATACTGGAATAGTTTGACATTTCTTTCTCTATCTCATTTTACAGATGGGGAAACTGTGACAAGCAGGATTGTGACTTGCTCAGAGTCACATTTACACAGGAATAGTGAATGACAAATATCCCTTGCCCAGACAATGATATACATTTGAATGCTCAACCCCTAGAGTTGTTCCATCAGCTTCCTAAACATTAGTTTGATGTGAGATTGATAATATAGGCATTAGCTCTCTACCTTTATAAATTAGGATATGAAGTCTCAGAGAATTCATTGACTTGCCATTAGTCATATATCTTCTAAAGTCAGGTCCTCCTGATTCCAAGGTTAGAACATGGTCTACTACCATGTATTTAAGACTCAGATCTTGACCATAAAACTTATTATCTACTTGAGAACTGAAGATATACACATATATCCAATAAATAATTTAATAACAATGACATCCCACTCACATATAGCACTATATACACTATAAACTAGGCTTAGAGTAGACAAGGGAATAATTAGTACAAAGTGGCCTTACAGCTTTGTATAGAGTACACATGTTACTTAAATTCTAAGTTAAGAAGGGAAGAAAGTTGGGTCTAATGAATGAAAATAACTTTGCCCAGGTCACAGTTAAATCAGTAGCAGAGTCTCTTGACTAGTAGCAGTGGTCTCATAGTGTTAGGGTTTTTCATGTGTAAGGTTATATGCACGGACAACACCAAGGCTTTCAAGACACTCCTAGGTCATTTCTAAATTGGGCAGCCTATTCTCTGATCGCTCTAGATGTTGCCTTTCCACCTGAACATTGAACTTTCCCCCAGGGATGTGGCCTCTGCTAAGTTAGCTTTCATTGCACCTAACCTAGAATCAAGTCTCCATTCACTCCTAGCCATTTCTACACCACATATAGGGAGCCATATCTCCTTGCTCTTTCTCCTTAGTGTTGTCTTATTTGAATGAAGCTCTTTGTGGGTAGGGATTGATTTGGTTGCTTGTATTTGTATCTCCAGTGTTTAGCAAAGTACCTGTACATAGTAAGCAATAAATGAAATCATTTATTCATTTGTCAAGTAATCTTTCATGTTTCTGAAATCCATCTTGAGATGCCAAGATAACTTCTTCAACCATGAGTATAAGAGATTTCTCTTTGAATTCACATTCCCCAAAGAAACAAAAAGTAGATTAAAAACTTTTTGGAGGAATCTGTTTAAAAAAAATGACACAGTCATAAAAGATTACTATTCTTACTGAACAGATTAAGTTAGAAATGGTAATATACTAAATTAAATAGAATTATCCTCTTAAGTTTGAAATCAATACCTTTGAGTCAGTATCAATTCAATATGGCTAACATTGATTAAGTGTATACTTTGTAGAGAACACTGTGCCATATGCCTACAACTATAGGGTGGTAGCAACCAGCGTTTTGTCTACAGGTGCCAAAATTTTAAATTTTGTAATTTTCAAATTAGTTATGTTTACATTTTAACAGCTCTTGTACTGCTGTGCAGTAGCATAGCAAGAATCAAATTCAAGAGTGAGGTAGTAAGAATAATTAGCTAAAATAGCTAGCTATCATATAGAGATATCTCTGTCTTCTTCTCTACCCTAAGACTTCCAAGGGTCTTCCCCAACATCTGAATTCATTTTAATTACCTCTAATATGTTAATTTTACTTACAAAATTGATTTGAGGGCACATTGTATGCCATTTTTCCTGGGTGAGTTATCTGTGGCTGGTGTGGTTGCCAAAGTGGCCTCACAGCTTCGTATAGAGTACACATGGTACTTAAATTTGTGGGAATGAATCCAACTATCTCTAGGACAGGAGTGGCATACAACAGAGTGAAGTTCTTTTCTCAATATAATTAGTTCAAGGAGCCAAAGTAGATCCAGGTAGAAATGAATCTCTTGAGGATCACCCAGCCAGGTGAGAAATGGTCTGAATTTCTGTTTTGCTTTATTTCTTTTGTCTCAAGTCAAGAGCAGGAGGCATTATTTAAAAGATGATGATGAATTGGGGGCAGCTAGGTGATGCATTGGATAGATCCCCTGCCCTGGAGTCAGAAGAACTTGAGTTCAAATGTGACTTCAGACACTTGATACTTACTGTGTGACCTTGAGCAAGTCACTTAAACTCACTGCCTTGCAAAAAAACTGAAAGAAAAAAGAAAGATACTGAATCAAATGATATTTCAATTAAATGTCCCTCAATGTTTGGTAAGTCCATCTACAACATTTATTAAGCACTGTGCTAAGCTGCTGAGGATTAAAAAAAAGACAGCTCCTGCCCAATGAGGAGCTCACAATTTAATGGGTCAAATAAATATGGGCAAACAATAGAAAAAAATTAAAAGAAGAAAGGTGCTTGATTAACTAAATTAATTGTAAGAGGAGTTGGGATCAAAGAGAAGAGGATGTTCAACATTGTCAAAGACTGCAGAGAAATTCAGAATATTTTGTAAAATGTCAGAAGCGACCTGTTTTTGAGATTTCTGCCCCATTCATCTCCCCAGGAATGATTCCGTGCTAGAGAACTAAGTATTTGCAATAAACATTTAATGACTTGCTGGCTGGGTGAATGACAATTTATAAAATGTCATTTACAACAGTGAATAGAAATATGCATGAATATTATCTAGTTTCTTTTGAACCATGGAGCCAACTCAAGAGCTTGTTTTTCATGATATGTGATGGGAATATGAAGAGTGATGTTCTTTCTTTGGGTTTTATTTTTAAATTAAATTTGGAATTTTCATACCACCCCAGGCAGTCCTTGTGGTCACACTCATGCTCCCTGAGGATAATCCTGGGTAAGGTGATTATAGAGATACAAAAGGCCTTGTTAATTTGCTGGAACTTCACCATTTCTGCCTCCAGAGCATGGAGGCTCTCCTTTGCACTAGAACTACAGTGCCTTTCAAAAATGGTGTCAGCAACATCCTCCACCAACATTTGGCCTGAATTCAGTTCTGAGAAACGTTCTCAGGGCTGAAGTAGTTACTCTGTGTTTTTCCTCTCATCATGTATCTTGTTGACATTTGAATTTTCAAAATATCAAGGATTTTTCTAATATGACTCATTTGTGTCAGATACCTTCCTTTTCTCTTTGCAATGTCATGCTGCTGATTCAGATCTCCATGGTAAAATTAGAAATACTAACATTTTATGCAACTTGATTTGCCCCCCTTTATATTGTGCTTTGAGTTTTAACTGAGTTTACTGATGATTATTAATACTAATCTCCCAGCCCAACATGGGGCAGAACTTTTGATTTATAAAGGCACCAGAGGCAAAACAATGTTGGTTTAAGATACACTGCTGTGTTCTATTCTGTTGTAAGTTAAATTGAGCAAAAAAATGGAGAGTCAAGAGTAAAGGATTCATGTCCAAAAAGTTTCCACTAAGGAGCTGTATGACTTTGCTAAGTCCCTTAACCTTCTTAGCAGGAAGGGATCAGATGAGATGATTTCAAAGTTTCCTTCCAATCCTCATTGCTAATGATGGTGAATTATTGTCATAAAAACTAAATGGTTTTGAATTTGTGGACCTAATGAGGCTAAAATCATGTCCAGATCTAATCAATAAATCAACCCATCTTAGAGTTGTCTGAGAGTACTGAGATGTCAAATAACATTGGGTCAGGATCAAGTACGTGGTTCAAATACTGGACCTTTGTTCATGATGCAATATGGACTCTCATCCAGGTCATCCCTTGGAGACCTGTTATGGGCAAGACCATCCAGAGGAAAACAAAATGAAACCCAAATAGAAACTAAAACCCCACAGAATCTGATGATCTTTTTATTTTTTATGTTTTTAGGTTTTTGCAAGGCAATGAGGTTAAGTGGTTTGCCCAAGGCCACACAGCTAGGTGAGTGATTATTAAGTGTCTGAGGCCAGATTTGAACTCAGGTACTCCTGACTCCAGGGCCGGTGCTCTATTCACTGCGTCACCTAGCCGCCCCAACCCCACAGAATCTGAATGTATACTATATTCAACTTTTTAAAAGTTTCTCTTATGTTTTTCCTTCCTATCCCATGGTTTTCTTAGTCCTAATCCTCAAACACAAAATGACTAGTATGTAAATATGCTTAACACAAATGAACATGTACAACTTTTACTAGACTGTTTGCTACTGGGGAGGAGGGATGTAGAAAGAGAGGGTGGTAGAAAAATGTGTAACATAAATATGCAAGTGGAAGAATATTGAAAAACCTTTAAAATGTATAATTGGAAAAATAAAATAAAATATTGATAAAAATAATATGATCTCTCACTTGACTTACAGCCTACTTTTCATTTAGTTTCTCCCTGTGTTCCCTATGGTTGCACATTCAATTTCAATATCTGAGAGCTATTCTCAGGCAAATTTTAGATCCCAAAGGTGCAGATCATGGGCATAAACACTTAACATGCCTGAGACTGTACTTTAAGAAAAAAGGCAAAATCACACATTAAAAATAGTAGAAACTTTCATTTTGAAAACAACTACTGATAAGAGAGCCAGGGCATCATAAAAATTTTAAATCCATCCCAGAGGAATTAGAGAAATTGGAAGCAGAACATGAGACAGATTGGTTGTGAAATCTGATGTTTCAGCCATAATTACTCAGTCATGTTACTCGGTCAAACAGAGTTATGACAGAAAAGATTTCCCCGACTCTCAGAATGGGAATGCACTTGGAAGATTTCCTGGCCTCACCTCACTAATTACAACTTGTCATGTGTAATTACCTTTCCTATAGCAGTCTTAATCATGTCAGATTTTGGAGAACCCTGACCCTTTCATAATGCATTTCATAAAGAGGGTTAATATGTCAGGAATGTAGGAATTTGTCTCTCTCTCTCTATATATATATGCCCATCCTCAAGTATTAAAAATTGAGTATATCAATGACTATATTCTCATTTTTTCATTTCCTTCAGAAATGAATTTCTTTTGAAGATGTTTATCAATTTCTCTAAACTGTTGGTTACCTTCTTCCAAAAGGGAGAGGAAAAATTATGTTAGATGGAGACCCCAATACCAATGCTTCGTGAACCCATTTGGAATTTTCTTGGTACAAATACTAGATTGATTTACTGTTTTCTTCTTCCGTTCATTGAAACTGAGGTAAACAGGGGGAAAGTGACTTGCCCAGGGTCACACAGCTAGTAAGTGTCTGAGGCCAGATTTGAATTCATGAAGATTTTAGAACTGGCACTCCATCCATTGTACCGCCTTGTTGCATCACTTAGTGGATAACAGAAAATATGAGAAATATGTAAAGGTAGGAATGACAGGATTTGGTAACTGATTCAATATGTGGGGAAGCAACAGTGAAGAGTAGAATAAGATGGAATCAACCTTTTGAATCTGATTGACTTCTATAAGGTACTTTCCACAGAAATAGGAACATATGAAAGAGGGGGCGAATTTAGGAAGAAAGAGAATAAAAAAATTGTAAAAGCATGATTTTAAAAGATTGTGTAATTTTTCAGTTTGTTACATTGGCATTTTGATAATACTTTCCCTCCCTCAGCTATTTTAAAATACCAATGGAATATTCAGGTCAGAAAGTCCTATAGGAAGTTTCTGTTTTAGGAATGAAGTTCAGGAGAGCAACTGGAGATAGATATGGGAGTCATCTGCAAAAAATATGGTAATTAAATTCATGGACAGCAGATAAGGTGACCAAGAGTGAGTGGGCTAGATCAGAATCTTGAGGAACACCCCCAATGAGAAAGCATGATATGGAAGATGAGGCACTAAAAATTCCGCTCTTTGTTATTAGACTACTACTCATAATTGACCATTTTTGTCAATTAAAAAAATTGGTTAATGACTGTATCTGTCAGATAACTGTCATATGCATAGATGACCAAGCCTTTCATGTGAGTAGAAACAATCCTCCTACCTTAGAGCAAAGTCGAGTATTTTTCAACCCCCTTCTCTACTAAATTTGGATACCAAGTTTAATTTCCTGGGAGGTTGAATTTATGACTTTACTTCCACAAATGATAATGGTGAGGCCCAATAACCATGATTTTTCTTATTTCTTAGACATGATTTTTTTAGCAAATCTATGTCCAGTAAAACGTTTTCTTTGGGGAAAAGTGAGAGCTTGTGACCTAGTAGATATTTCTGGGGAAAATATTATTAATGGCTCTCTCTGAGTCAATTGTGATATAGTGACCTAGGGCAAGTCACTTAACACTGCCTCATTTTCCTTATCTGTTAAATGAGCTGCAGAAGGAAATGACAAATCATTTTATTATCTTTGCCAAGAAAACCCCAAATGGAGGGCAGCTGTGTGATCTTGGGCAAGTCACGTAACCCCATTACTTTTCAAAAACCAACCCCCCCCCCCAATGGGGTCATGAAGAGCTGGACGTGACTGAACCACAAAATACTCTGAATTTGAAATCTGAGAAGCTCAGATCTCAACTCTGCTTCTTATTACCTGTTTAACTTTGGAGAAATCATGTCACCTCTCTAGGCCTTAGCTTCCTCTGCTATCAAAGGAGGGAATGGTACAAGGTGATCTCTTAAGTTTTTTCCTACCTCTTTATTCAGTTGAATTCCCAGACAGTGGGTAACTGGCTATGTGAGTTAATGCTGGGATGACAAGAGTCTGGGGGGCTGAATCCCCCACTGATCCAACTGTGTCAGAGTTTATCTATGGCATATTTCAACTCAATCCATAAAACCTAAACAAAGCAAAAAATACTGCCTTGTGCCTCAGACTTGGATTGGAAAGGATGAGCCACTGAGAGGAAGGGATGAGAAAGATATTTAAAACTTAGTTTTATTGATGGCTTTTTTTTGGTTCAATTATTTTAGTTAGGGTTGATTCATTGTGACCTCATTTGAATTTTTCTTGGCAAAGAATAATGGAGAGTGTGCCATTTTGCTGATGAGGAATTCAAGGCAAAGAAGGTCAAGTGACTTGCCCAAGGTCACACAACTAGTGTCTGAGGTCTTCCTGACTCCAGCCTTGGGACTCTTTACTACTTTTTGTTTTTATGGCAGTCATTTTTATAAACATTTTACTTTCATCTCCTCCCTCTCCTACCCCCTTAGAAATGATGATAATCTTGCCTTAAGACTAGAAGGACCAAAATGACCCCAAAACTCTTATTTGGCAGTGTCTACAGTTTTCTGCCCTACTAGTCACTGAATGGAGGCAAATATGCCTCATTTCTGTTCTCCTGACTCATTAGTGATTTTTCACTTATTCCTTGAGGTCTAGCCCAATTGAAGGATTGGCAATGGGAAATTTTAAGGACAGAAAAACTTGGGAGATTTTCCTGATAGATCAGTTAGCCCATAATTACTTGTTCCTGCATAGGTGTCTGCCAGGTGATTCACTGGAGGACTTTTCATTCAGAGTAGCCATTCATTTTTCTCTTTCCAGCTGTGGAGGTGGCTAATCTTGAACCACCACACAGTAAAATAATGTAAAGCCTCTTGGCAATACAATAAAACCAGAAAATACATCTTCTCCACTCCTGCTTCCCCTGTCCCCATCCTCAACTTACTTCATTCATGAGCTTCTATGCTTCCTTATAGATTAGAATCATTTGTCTTTTTCCTGGCTTTTATTTAAGAAAATAACATTTTTAAAAAGCACATAAAACATGCCCAGGGCTGGTTGGAAATACAGCATGTGTTCCTAAGAGAATTAAATTGTGAGCTGACATTCAGCACATCACAAGAACTGGGGGGTGGTACTAGGAGACTGGGAGTGGGAAATATGATTCATAGCAGTACAAAATTGCCTTGGGGCTGTATCATGGTGGTCATAAGATGACCATATCCATCTGCTGTAGCCTGATGGAGCCTGCTTTCCTCATGGGCTATGTACATTCTATATACTTACACTGACTGATATGGGTATATGGAAAGTTACAGAATTCCACTGGGATTGGCAAGCTTTTTCCTCAGTTTATGGGCTGATTTTTTTATAGCGGTAGGTCTACCATTAACCTAAAAACAGTTCTTGCCATGGTTGACTCATATTTTGATTTATCTGATTGTGACATGAACTCTATAGAATATTTAAGATTAAAAACAAATGTCTAGGGCAGCTAGGTGGTGCAATGGATAGAGCACTGGCCCTGGAGTCAGGAGGATCTGAGTTCAAATCTGGCCTCAGACATTTAATAATTACCCAGCTGTGTGGCCTTGGGCAAGCCACTTAACCCCATTGCCTTGCTAAAACAAAAAACAAAAAAATGTCTAGTATTCATGTAACCTTGTACATGGAACCTCTGGGACTCAGTATTCAAGTTTATTAAAAATTAGGGAGTTTAAACTAGATGATAACCAAGAACCCTCCCAATCTAACATTCTCACATTTTATTTGGATATTTTATTTTGTTTTGTTTTGCAAGGCATTTGCCCAAGATCACATAAAGAAAGGAGGGAACTACATTCTCTCATTTATTTATTTATTTATTTTTTGAGGAGGAAGGGGTAAGAGAGGTTTCAGCTTTGGTAATTATGTTTATATAGGGTTTTTTTTTTTTTGCAAGGCAAATGGGGTTAAGTGGCTTGTCCAAGGCCACACAGCTAAGGAATTATTAAGTGTCTGAGGCCAGATTTGAACCCAGGTACTCCTGACTCCAGGGCCGGTGCTTTATCCACTACGCCACCTAGCTGCCCCGATATAGGGTTTTTTAATGTTATTATTTTTTCCTTTTACATTGTTGTAGTCATTTTTCAAATATTTTCTGGACTCCTCTCTCTCTCTCTCTCTCTCTCTCTCTCTCTCTGCTTTCATGACTTGTCCGGGTCACACAGCTAATAAATATCAAGTGGGAATAGATTTTAACTCCAGTGATGATTCCAGGGTCAGTTCACTGAATCATTTGATATTTCTTTCATGTTTCTCTAGAATTCTATTGTAGCTGTTGGCTACTTGAGTTTGGTTCTGCCTATGAGGAATCATTATTCAGACTCAGGAAAACAGGGGTGGAAATAAAACAAAAATTTTTTAAATAAGTTACAACACATAGGAAGGGAGGGAGGGAGGGAGGGAGAGAGAGAGAGAGAGAGCATTGGCTGGGCCATGGTCAGAGAAGACTGTAGCCCTGAGCTGAAGACCAACTCAGTTTTATGTCTTGCCTTTCATCCAGAGCACAAAAGTTGAATTCCCTTTCCCTATACTGGACCTGGAATTAGGTAGAAGCCTAAGGAGATCAGGATACAAATTTTACATTAAACAATGAATCAATGGTAATGGGGATCTCCACCCAATTTGAGCAGATTATACATTGTTTCTTTACAATCATAATTCTCTACTTCTAGGCAATTTACATCTCCACCCAATCTCTACATTCACAATTCTTTTCACCTTCCCCTGCAACACAATGACTTCTAAAAACCTTTCTACAAAGGTGGACCATAATTTTGGCCAAAATAAAATTACTTCTAAGTTCATTCAGGGTAATTTTGCTTAGTGGATCTGAATTTCTTTACTTATTACAAGCCAGTTCCAGCCCAAGTGAGAATTCATTCTACTGCTTTTGACCCAAGACCTGATCGACTCACGAGCACCTTATGATGAGTTCTGTTAACATAGCTATCTAGAACCCATGAAGTTAAGATTAAAGGAGAGGAATATGGTGTAAAGATAGAGTCCTGGGTTAAGAATTAGAAGATCTCAGTTCAAATCCCACTGTCTATATTGACTAGCTATGGGATCACAGTGAAATTGCAACAAGTAAACTTGAACTTTGTGTCAAAGGGGGCCCCTGAAAGAGAGGTACTGACATAAAGGCATGCTTTTGCAGACTCCCTTCAGTATGGGAAGCTGTCTCCCCAGCAGCATCTGTAGCAACAGATATGAGAAAACCTTGGATAGAACACATCCTTTTTTCCCTTATCTATAGCAGTTCTTTGAACCCTCCTGGGAAACTGGGGAATGGAAATCTCCCTATCATCTTCCTTCTTGAGAACTCTCCAACAGAAAATCTCCCTAAGCATATGGTTATATGACTGAAGTTCAGAATTTAAGATGAAAAAGGTTCCCTTCTCCCCATTAGTCAATTAGTGAGATCCAACTTCTTAATTCTGCATTTTGCTTTTCAGCAACAATAAAATGTTTGACTGGAACAGGCTCCTTTTTGCCTATATGAGTTCCCTCACAAAATTGCCTCCAGACCAGGATCCCCAGAACCTCTCTGGGGGGCTTCCCAGAGCCCCTCTGGGTCTCCCTAAGAACTGATAGGTCACTTCTTAGAGCTTCAGTTTCCTTGTTTGTGAAATGTAAATATACCTCTTAGGATTACAATAATAATAATAATAATAATAATAATAATAATAATAATAATAATAATAGACAACACTTAAAGAGTACAGTGAGATTTAGAAAGTGCTTTATTCTTACATTTAACCTGGTAGGTAAAGGCTAGTATTGGTCCCATTTTACAGATTGGGAAACTGAGACAAGCAGAGGTTAAGTGAGTTGCCCAGGATCATACAGTTAATAGACTCCTGAGAATGGATTTGCACTCAGAATTTCTTGATATCAAGTTCACAAATTTTATCAAGTCTACTAAGTCATCCAGCTGCCACTAGAAGTTTAGAAACTATATTAACATGAAAATTACTTTCCATCTCCATGTGGAAAATTTTAGTTCACTCAGAGACTGAGCTGTTAGCCTTGGCCAACCATCTTTCAATGCTGACCATAGGGTTGAATGAGTAAAGTATGAATTGATATTTGGATATCTATTCCCACCACTAGGAAACCTTCTTGAAGTCTGAGTTTACTAATGTTGGTCAGTATAATCAGAACAGTTCTGCATGTGCAGTATTTTCCACTAAAGACCTATTTAATTATTATAGGGAAGTGAACTTGGGTTTTTGTAAAGAAATGTCAACAGATTGTATTTGAATATATGAAGCATCTGTGGTTTCCGACTCCAAACTCTAATGCTGATCAAAATAGGGGCTTTGGCTAGTAGATAAGTCAAAGGCAGTTGACCAGGGGCAACTATCCTATTTATTTAGGATCAAACAACTGACGACTATCAGAAATGGTATCCTCAAATCAGATCTTCCTTATTCATGTCTTCCTCTCTTACCATATTGCCTCTCTGCCTCTTCCATTAGATCATCAGCTCTGGAGATGCTTTTATTGATTGTTTTATTCTGGCGATCAACTTAAGTTTGAGGAGGCCTGAAGGTCAGGCACACAGGAACTGACCAAACAACTTACAAAGATTTTGGGTGTCATGATCAGAGTCCTTAGAGGAAATTTATTGACTTTATCTGAAAGGAAGCAGTGACCTTGATGAGGTCACAGAACTTTGTAAAATGTGAAATGCTGAAAATCACCTTGAGTAACTTGCTCCTAAATAACTCAGAGTCCTTGGTAAATATCCATGCTTCTCAAAATCACTGCCAGGAGTAGATAAATAAATGTTAATGAAGTCAATGAAACCTGTTACTTGAAGTAAAGGAGAGAACTTTGGAAACTTACTCCCTGAAGGACCATTCTTCATCCAGTTTATGGGTATAAACTATACTTTAATGTCTCTCCCTGGGAATAATCTCTGGTCTTAGGTCTAGTCAATACTGTTTGTGATCCTCAGTGTCATCTTCCTGATGTTCAGTATTGTATTCTGCTGAATGAAAGTTTCCTGATTCTAGAATTTGAATCCTACTTTATCACATTTTTAAATACTTTACTTGTTTAATATAGAAATAGGTTGACCTAGTGGATTGAGTGCTCAGCTTGGAAGTGGGAAGACCTGGACTCAAGTTCCACTTCTGATACTCACAAGCTATGTGACCCTGGGAAAGTCAATTAACCTTTTTGGGGGCCTCAGGCAGCCCCCTCCCCCCGAGATTTATCTAATATGTCATAGATTGCTGTGGTCAGTGATTTCATAGGTGTGGATGCTCCTTGAATGTATGCAAATCTAACCGAGTTAGAATTTGGAAGATGGTCTCCAACTCTTTCCACCAACTTATAGTCAACAGAGTGATTAAGACTCCAAACATTCATTGGCTTTCAGTTCTATTTGGAAAGCATTTATCTAGTGCCTACTGTATTCAAGCATTGAGACAGATATTGAAGAGAAAGAAATTGAAATGATCATTTTTATGGAATTGATTCCAAAAGCCATGCATTGAGGACCTTGCCTTGCTTCTCTTGAGGTTTTCACATCCACCAACTGCTCTTTGGACATCTCTAGATGAATGTTCACCCCAAACTCAGCATATCCAGAACAGAAACCCTCCCCTCTTCCAAGCTTTCCTATTATTATTCCTGTCACTCAGACTCAGAACCTCAGTTTTGTTTTTGTAGGAGAAGAAATATCTGTCTAGTTTTTAATATTAAGAAAATGTTATTTGTGCCTAATCAGAGGTAAATTCCCTCCTATTTTTCAATGTAATTCCAATCAGAGGTAAATTCCCTCCTATTTTTCAATGTAATTCCATTGTTCACTGTAAATTCCCCAAGATAGGAGCAACTTCAGTTCATCCCTTTATCCCCTTCTCCAGCTTCCTTCCTTTTCAGAATGGGTACCTAACCTCAATCAAGGAGAGGGGGTGGATCCCCTGACTGTTCCTGCACAGGAAGTGGGCAAGATAATCCAAGTCTGGCCCACTATGCCCTCATGGCCTCACTCCCTGGAGCCTGAGCCCAGTCAGGTTTTAGGGCTCTTTTCCTTTCTCTTTTTCCCTCAAGCTGTTTGATTAATGAGTTTGGATTCAATTCACTCCTACAAAATGACATGTTCACACCAACAAAATAAAAAAGCATATTTAATAAAGTGATTATAAAACAGGTAGAAATAAATCAGTTTTACAGCAAAAATAACCAATAAGTCTTAATTATAATAAAAAGAAGATCAAAGCCTACCTAAACAAATATTAAAAGAAAGTATCACTGATTGGGGGAGCTTCAACATCTGAATCAACAGTGGCTGGGGAGTCCAGGGGTTCAGCTTCTAGAGTCCCTACCCAGAAGGTCCTGGGCACAGTGTCCTCTCCATGAGTGAGACTCCAATTAGATCTTTTTTTTCTTTTTTTCCCTTTTTTTCCCCAATTAGATCTTATATAGCTTGAGAACAAAGAAGGCTTCTTGCCACTTTTTTTGTGGAATAAAAACAAACTTTCCAAGTTGTGGGAGGAGGGAGCCACTGCTCCAGGAATCCCAAGAATTATGGTGTTTACATTCAGGAATGGTTAGTTCCTGAAGAGATAGACAGTGTTAATCAAGTACGGCCTTGAGAGTCTGGCCAGGACTAGTCAAGGACTTTCAGTGGTTCTTTTAAATGCTCAAGCTGTTTTAAATATATGCATAAAAATCAATCCTGCTCATCTCACCTCCTCTCCTACACATCAGGGGTAAATTGGGGGTCAGTAATTCTCTGTAGCTAAACTATAAGGCCTTACCATGGAAAATCTTATATATCTTATGTATTAACCATACACAAGCATTCTTACCTAGACCTTTGCTATTTAGCCTGTCCTCAAGCAGCTTATTGTCTCCACAGGAAAAAAAGTTTAATCTGTGAACTTTGCAGGCTTGTGAAATAAAAATCCTGAGCTTTTCTACCTCTAGGGCTAGTTGTGAGTTTTTCCACTTCAAGAACTCTCATCTTTTATGATGGCAACACCAATTTCCCAGTCACCAATTTCTCACTCTCACCCCACATATCTGATCCATCATCAAATCTTGTCATTTCTGCCTTCATGAAACCTTTCCTCTGTGTTCCCTTCTCTCTATTTCATCACCTCTTATTTGGACTACTGTAAAGGTCTCCGAATTGGTTTCCCTCTTCATGTCTTTTCCCCACTCTAATCTATCCTCTGCCCAGTTGGCAAAATGATTTTCCTAAAGCAAAATTACTTCTGATTATGCCATAGTCCTACTCAGTCAACTCCAGTAGTTCCCTGTTGTCTCTAGAATCAAGTGTAGTCTTCACTTTGACACTAAAGCTCTTCACAACCTGCTCACTATTTATTTTTCTAAGTTTTGTGTCTTTCTATGTTTCTATGACTTCACAGACTCTGTAATGCATCTATTTCTTATTGTGGTTTATTACATACAACATGCCATCTCTAACCTCCATGCCTTTCCATTGGCTGTCTCCAGTTTGGAATATTTTCTCATTTTGTCCCTACATTTTCGTTAACTGGTGTCCACAAAACAGTTCCACACAACAGCTCTAACCCTACCTCATGCAAGGAGCCTTTTCCAGTCTTCCTAATTGTTTATGTCTTCTTTAAAGCAACTTTCTGTCTACTTTTCCAGTATTGTTGAAACTATTTGGAAACCCCTGAAGTAGGGAGATTTTGGACTTAAGAATCAAATTAGGTTAAAAGCACATTTATCAGTAGTTTGCTGAGTCCTGACTGGCTTGAAGAAGCCCAAGGGCTGATCTTGTCACTTGATGGGCCTTTTCTCTTGACTTAAATATCCCAATTACCTGGCTTGTCTCAACAAGTAGAATGGTGGGGAGGGAAGAAAAGTGAGGAATAGACTGTGGGAACAAAGACTCAACCCAAAGTACCCATTCAGAGCCTAATAATGGCAAATTGAACCTTTGTTCTTAAGGAGAATTGTCTAAATACCTTTTTAAAAGTTAATTGGCTTTTATCTTTATTGGACCTTGTCAGCATCTGTTGCCTAATTTAATCATTAGGAAGTTTATGAAATTATAGCTTGCTTGAGTTCAGTTCTGCCTAAGAGGAATCATACTACTCAGAACCAGGGAATTCAAGTATGGAAAGAAAAATAAAGATTTATTAAAAGAAGTTTCAATGGAAAAGAAAATGTTAGGTAGAGAGTCAGAGATAAAAAAATAATCAAGCAGAGTTGACTGGGCCAGAGAGTCAGACAGGACTGGCCCTGAGCAGAGGTCCAACCCAGGTTTTTATGGTCTTGCCCCTTATCCAAAGGCTAAAAGGTGAATTCCATCCCCTTTACTGGACCCAGAATTAGGAAGAGGGTTGAAGCCTGAGGAGATCAGGATACAAATTTTATATTAAACATTGAATCAATGGTAGTCGATTTACACCTCAAGAATGGGGGACCTCCACCCAATTTTAACAAGAATTTTTTAAGATTACAAATTTTGTTTTGGCTACATTCATAATTCTCTACATCTAGTCAATTTTTATCTCAAGAGCAGGAAACCACCACCCATTTTACAAGATTTAACAGACAGATTCTGTTTCTGCTACATTCATAATTCTCTATATCTTTTCCCTGCTCAAAATAGGGGAATTTATATAGAAATATAAGTTAAAAGTCATTCACCTTTGATAGTACTTTATATATTCTTATTTATTTACAAGTTGTCTTTCCATTAAAATGTAAATTCCTTGATGTCAGAAACTGTTTTTGCCTTTCAACTTGTCTCTAGTTCTTAGCACAATTCTTAATAATTGTTCCAGTTAGAGATAAAAAGAGAAATTCCTTTTAATGCAATTGTAGACAGCATAAAACAATTGGGAATCTATCTCCCAAGACAAACCCAGAAACTATATGAACACAATTACAAAATACTTTTCAAGGGGCAGCTAGGTGCTGCAGTGGATAAAGCACTGGCCTTGGAGTCAGGAGGAACTGAGTTCAAATATGTCACTTAATCTGACCTAGCTGTGTGACTTTCATTACACTTGATTTATAATGACTCAATCCCACTACCTTGCAAAACCAAAACAACAAAAAAAAATACTTTTCACACAAAGTCATATCTAAACGATTGGGAAAATGTCAATTGCTCATAGTTAGGTGGTGTTAATATAATAAAATTGACAATTCTACTCAAATTAATTACTTATTCTGTGCCATACTAATCAAACCACCAAAAATTTATTTTTACAGAGCTAGAAAAAATAGTT